>NC_134485.1:225713731-225921231 GCF_040206685.1 Ascaphus truei
ACACAAACACATACACACTCCCCCCCCCCCCCCACACACACACACACAAAGTGGAGTACAGCGACGGATGTGAGTGACTGGAGGGGGGGGGGCAGGGGGCGGGGGACAGAGGAAAGGGCTGCTTTCTGAGCCTCCCGCTGCACCCACCGCCCACCAGCGATCGCGCACCACCACTGCCCGCCCCCACGCCCATCTCCCGCACCAAGGGGACCGGGGGCAAAGGGAGCGCCAAGGAGGCAAGGGGGGGCGCCAAGGGGGCAAGGGGTGAGCGGCAAGGGGTGAGAGGCAAGGGGGGGTGAGCGGCAAAAGGGGGTGAGCGGCAAAAGGGGTGAGCGGCAAAGGGGGGTGAGCGGCAAAGGGGGGTGAGCGGTAAAGGGGGGTGAGCGGCAAAGGCGGTGAGTGTCTCTGCCCCGGGTCACTGTGGCTGCCCGCCCGGCGGGGGACACCGCGCAGCAGGCAGAGGAGCCAGGAGCGGGAAGGCAGACACACACTCCCCGTGTGCTCTGCACAAAGCGGAAGCCCCGCCCCCAGCTTCATCTGACCTGCCTGCGACCAATCCCCTGCATCCCGGCTGGCATTCTCAGCCCCGCCTCCTTCATTCAAACCCATGCGGCCCTTCATCCAATCCCCCCGGCAACATTCACTCACATAGAGAATACTTACCAGTTGCCGCATCCTCCTCACCCCCGCCGTAACCGGGACACATTGGCTGGACCGCAAACATATTCGTTGTGGGCCGCATGCGGCCCGTGGGGCCGCGAGTTTGACATGCTTGACCTACAGGGTAACTAATATAAAGCACTGCCTCTTAGCCGTGCACTTATGTCACCTCTGGGAAAAGCTATTCTACAGGTTTGTGCAAAACCCCAACAAAATAAATGTAACAGTGGGATTTAGAAATGTATAATACAGCATCGTATTTTTGTTAAAAATGATTTAATATATAATCCGCGCACACTGAGGGAATACTGAGGGTTATACAGGTCTCTCAGTGGGAGTTTCACATGCATTTCATTAGGGAAGCAACTCCAATGTCTTTTGTTAGATAGCCTGATAAAACACATACACTACGTGTTTTAGCCCTTATGTGTATAAATTATATAGTACAGTATGTACTTACTGGGACATTGACCATAACGCACAGGTAATTGTAGTAGTCATTGAGAGATGACCAGGAGAAAGCTGGTTATAACCTTTGCTGCAGTATATATTCGTACACTTAAAAAATATATATATATTTTCACTATTTTAGGGCACGTCTGTTTTTTTTAAGCAACTGCATGGTAGCTCACAAAAAAAACCATAGGGCTCTTACATTTTAACCCCTTAAGCACCCCATACATGTCACACACGCATTGGAGGGGAGGGGGGGTAGGGGAGGTGTATTTATAGCAATGTATTGCACATGTGTTTTTGTTTTTTAAACTGTATCGGTACCGCAGGCCAGCAGGGACCCCCAGACACCTGTGGTGACCATCTGAAGACCCCAAACCCCTGTGGGGCCCACCTTGAGGCCCCCAGACACCCACGGGGACCACCCAAGGACCCCAGACACCTTTGGTGCCCCTGGGCACCCGCGGGGACCACCCGGTGGCTTCAGGATTGATACGAGTGCTGAAAAAAATAAATGTATTTTATGCATGTCTCAATCTCTTTTGCGCCAGCCTTTAGCTGGTGAAAAATGATGGCGAGCTTTTATACAACGATAAACTTATCAGTCAGCTATCTCTTTTGTTTTAAGGGCGTAAAAAAGCAATTGTAGCACGATAATGCGCTGTTATCACTTCTTTGTGAATAGCAGAGCAGGCAGTAGCACGCTATAAAGTGATTTATCGCCCACTAAACCACTTAAAACTGTTTAGTGAAAAGGCACCTAAGACTGAAAGCCTTCTGCACCCCCTCCTCCATTCCCCGCTAGCCTTCCCTATTTTATTTTCTGTACCCCTTTTATTTTTAAAAAAACTATACAATTTAAGTTTAAAAAAAAAAATATTTATCTACTGTGTATCCAATATGCACAGATATATTACATTTGGTGTATTAAACAACTGCTGGGTCTGCATCATTGACGTGGGAATTTGTCAATTGAATTTAACAAATAATAACTGGACTCATTTTTGATGTTCTCTCTTTGCTGCTTGATTATGTGAGCTCTAAGACAGGGGTGCGCAAAGCTTCTGAGCTGCACCCCCCCTGCCTGGCAGCCCCTGCGCTCACGCCCCCCCCCCCCCCCACCTCTCCTAGGCAAAGGTGTCAAATGATGCCATGGGTTATGTGATGTCACGATATCCCCGAAGCGTCATTTGACGCGCGTTGCCATGGCCATGCATTGGCTGAAGAGCCGGCAGAGAACTGATAAGAGGTCATTTAAATGCCTTGGGTAAAGCGCGGGCCTCTGTAACTGCTGAACCCAGCGCCGCCAACAGGGGGAGACAAAGGATACTGGCGTCCTGGGCCCCGTGAGTCAGGGGGAGCCGGGCCCCCTGCTTGGCCGGGCGACAGTTAATTACATTTAAAAAAAATTTTTTTAAATGGCAGCGATTCTCGTGCTCCCCGCGCATGCGCAGGGAAGCAGGGTGTCCTGCCTGCTGCCTGTGGGCCCGCTCCCCCGCTCCCCACGTGGGATATGCCAAGATAGGCCCCGCGCACGCAACCAGCTCCCCACGTGGAACAGAGGGGGAAGTGCCAAGACAGGCCCCGCGCGCACAACTCCGCCTCCCCGCTGCCCACGTGGGACGGAGGGGGAAGCGCAAACTCAGCTTCCCCCTCGCGCGCCTCCTGCCCTAGTCCGCCTCGCCCCCCCCCCCCCAGCTGCCCACCTCCAGCGCCCCCCCTACCCCGAGCCCCCTTCCCGCCCCTGGCAGCTGCCGGTGATATCGGGGGCAATAAGAGAAGTGTCTGGTGGCAAGGAAGCAGCACCCACCGGGCAAGGTAAGTAAAACCGTCACCCACCCACCCACTGTCACCCACCCACCAACTGTCACCAACCCACCCACTGTCACCCACCCAGTGGTCACTGTCACCCACCCAGTCACCCACCCAGTCACCCACCCAGTCACCCACCAGTCATTCACCCACCCAGTCACTCACCCACCCAGTCACTCACCCACCCAGTCACTCACTCACCCAGTCACTCACCCACCCAGTCACTCACCCACCCAGTCACTCACCCACCCAGTCACTCACTCATCCACCCAGTCACTCACCCACCCAGTCAGTCACTCACCCACCCAGTCACTCACTCACCCAGTCACTCACCCACCCAGTCACTCACCCACCCAGTCCCTCACCCACTCACTCACCCACCCAGTCACTCACCCAGTCACTCACTCACCCACCCAGTCACTCACTCGCCCACCCAGTCACTCACCCACCCAGTCCCTCACCCACCCAGTCCCTCACCCACCCAGTCCCTCACCCACCCAGTCCCTCACCCACCCAGTTCCTCACCCACCCAGTCCCTCACCCACCCAGTCCCTCACCCACCCAGTCACTCACCCACCCAGTCACTCACCCACCCAGTCACTCACCCACTCACTGACCCACCCAGTCACTCACCCAGTCTCTCACTCACCCACCCAGTCACTCACCCACCCAGTCACTCACCCACCCAGTCCCTCACCCACCCAGTCCCTCACCCACCCAGTCCCTCACCCACCCAGTCCCTCACCCACCCAGTCCCTCACCCACCCAGTCACTCACAGACCCAGTCACTCACCCACCCAGTCACTCACCCACCCAGTCACTCACCCACCCAGTCACTCACCCACCCAGTCACTCACCCACTCACTCACCCACCCAGTCACTCACTCATCCACCCTGTCACTCACTTGCCCACCCAGTCACTCACTCACCCAGTCACTCACCCACCCAGTCACTCACCCACCCAGTCACTCACCCACCCAGTCACTCACCCACCCAGTCACTCACCCACCCAGTCCCTCACCCACTCACTCACCCACCCAGTCACTCACCCAGTCACTCACTCACCCACCCAGTCACTCACTCGCCCACCCAGTCACTCACCCACCCAGTCACTCACCCACCCAGTCACTCACCCACCCAGTCACTCACCCACCCAGTCACTCACCCACCCAGTCACTCACCCACCCAGTCACTCACCCACCCAGTCACTCACCCACCCAGTCACTCACTCGCCCACCCAGTCACTCACTCGCCCACCTAGTCATTCACTTGCTCACCCAGTCACTCACTCGCTCACCCAGTCACTCACTCGCTCACCCAGTCACTCACTCACCCAGTCACTCACTCGCTCACCCAGTCACTCACTCGCTCACCCAGTCACTCACTCACCCACCCAGTCACTCACCCACCCAGTCACTCGCCCACCCACCTAATCACTCACTCGCCCACCCAGTCACTCGCTCACTCACCCACCCAGTCACTCACTCACTCACCCACCCAGTCACTCACTCAACCACCCAGTCACTCACTCACCCACCCAGTCACTCACTCACCCACCCAGTCACTCACTCACCCACCCAATCACTCACTCACCCACCCAATCACTCACCCACCCACCCACTCACCCATCCAGTCACTCACTCACCCACCCAGTCACTCACCCACCCAGTCACTCACTCACCCACCCAGTCACTCACTCACCCACCCAGTCACTCACTCACCCACCCAGTCACTGTGACCCACCCAGTCACTGTCACCTACCCAGTCACTGTCTCCCACCCACCATCATTCACTGTCTCCCACCCACCGTCATTCACTGTCTCCCACCCACCGTCATTCACTGTCTCCCACCCATCATCATTCACTGTCTCCCACCCACCGTCATTCACTGTCTCCCACCCACCGTCATTCACTGTCTCCCACCCACCGTCATTCACTGTCTCCCATCCACCGTCATTCACTGTCTCCCACCCACCGTCATTCACTGTCTCCCACCCACCGTCATTCATTGTCTCCCACCCACCGTCATTCACTGTCTCCCACTCACCCAGGCAGACAGGCACATGTCTTTTGTTGAAAATATAAAAATAAACAGGTTGCATTGTAATCTTTTTTTCTGTATCACAATAAGAAAACAGTTAAGTAAAAGTTGCGCTCTAAAAGATATATTTTCGTGGTAGGTGCGCTATGGGTTTGGGGGGGAGGGGTGCGCTATGGGTTGGGGGGGCGCTTGCTCCTTTCATTTGTCCCGGGCCCCATGATTTCTTTTGACGGCCCTGGCTGCACCCCCCTCCTCTTTTTTGCACCCATGCTCTAAGACTTTCTTAGTTAGCTAGGTACAGCCTTTTGATTGTGTATGCATGTTCTATGTGGTTAATTATTTATAGTCTCTGCTAGCTTGGCTCCATTTTTTATTTAACACTTAAGCCCACTGTCCTGGAACAGGATCCATATTTCTGTCCCCCCCCCCCCCCTTTGCAGTTTCTGCCTGTCAGCTACTTATTTCATCTGCATGTATATTTGCTCTGAAAACACACAGTGCCTGTGGTACTGATACATTGTTGCATTTGGGCTTTCCAGTCATATCCAGGTCGTCTTGGCAACCCCTTAATCGCCCGGTTTAGTGGAGTTTCTCTTACTCCCTGTCTGTATTCACAGATAGTCTCATCCTCAGACTATTCCTGTTCCCAAAAAGCCATATACTTCCTTTTCACCCTGGGACTCTGAGTAAGTACATTCATGCTATTAGCCCCAGCAAGGCCTTTCTGTTTTTATACACGCCTTACCCGGTGATACACAGCACTTCTAGAGAAGCACTCTCTACCACACTACTCCATCTACAAGAACCCTTTGTTTCATTGACTTTGCAATAAAACTAAGTAAGACAAAAATACTTGGTGTGCTTTGGAAGAGGGAAGGCATGAGTTAAACTAGCTGGAGCTATTCATACATCACACGTGACCCTGGTTCCAGGATACTCACTGTTTTGACATTAACCAGTTATGCTGCCAAGACCTTGCTCATCCCCCATACACCCCTCACTACCTTACATTTTAAATTTCACCCATTTGGTGTTGCTTGACAACACTGACTCCTCCCCCTTTTATTTGCGTGCCTTTTTTTGGTATAAACTGTGTGGTTCTTTGTGGTAATATTACCCTTGAGCAAGGTCCCCCTGAGGACCGAAACATCAGGCTTTTTGTCTGCATTATGGACCAATAAATGACATGTTTTTTCAGTTGCAGTTCAGGTATATTGGATCAATCCAGTGATTTACTTCTGACATACCTCTCTCTCCCTTTACCGTGCACCACAAACACCATTTTTTTGGCATATTTCTTTGTGTGTGCATCTATTCCTTGTGTTGTATATCTCTTCTTGTTTGTTAGTTACACAAGTATTGAAAACTCAACATACAAGATATTAAATCCAGCTCAATTGGAACCTAGTTCAATTGGATTAAGTGTGTGTTGTTAGCTCCCTGGAAAGCATGGAAAACCACACAGGCATACACTATCTATATAAAGGCTGGCAAATGAGGAACCAATCAAAAAACACATCTTATCTTTAGCAAAAGGTGAGCTCAACTGTCAACACCCATATGGAAAGAGGTGGGGCAGAGGTTGTCCACTGAGCCAAGATGCTAACCTGCTAATGGCTCAGGACTGCCCTTCTTAATGTACAAACATTAAGTTTACTGAGTTCTTGTTTCTATTAAGTTATTATCCTCTTACACTTTTTTTGAGAAGATGTTTTGTTTATCTGTAGAAATTATCCTTTTCCTAGAGGCTTCATTAAAATGAAAAGGCTCTGATTTCCTTAATGTATACAGAGATCCACTGCTTTCTTTGTACTGTATGTATTGTGTCAGGGAAGTCCCGGGCGGGTATTGAACTCTGGTCCCTCTTGCTCCCAGCCTTGACATATGGATATAAACAGTAACCACATGACTTGAATAATTTATATTATATTTGTTGTCTCCAATGTAAATATTAATTGTTTTCTTTAATCCTCTGACTATACAATGTTTCTATATTTTCAGACATTATTTTATCAACCTGAAGAAATAATATGCCATGATTGTTGCAGTACACAAATTCGATACTGCATATTATACACATTGATCACAAACAGAAAGCTGAAAATCACTGTTGTACTCATTGCTCCTACTATATTTGTGTGTTGATGTGTGTATACCAGCTGTAGATTTATCACTGCTGTGCAATGATTTCCTTAGCTGAATCTTGATACATCTGTACGTAGTAATATGTATAGTATAGTAACATAATACACTAGTGAACTGTTCCACCCTGTGCTTGTGTATTATAGCACTTTTCTGGAGTGGTGAAGGAATAAGCATTATAGGAGTAGTACAACTACACTCCCATACATAATTAAGGAGTCTTGTAAATAGTACCCATAGATTTCAATTTGTGGATCTCTTTTAACTCTGATGCCTGTATTCAGTATACAGATTATTTACTCATTCTATAGTACACCCCTGCCCTCCCCTCTACAACACACTCACTATTTTGTTGAAGTAAAAATGTGCTCCGACGATGTTGGCAGTAGTCAGGCACACTGACCACCAGGCTACTGGGGTTTTGCAGAGAAAAAGTGTGGTGCTCAACACTAATGCAGTGAATAATTTAAATAAATATTTTAAAGTGATTAACAGTGCATTAATTCTAAAACACAAATATATCATGTGTCTAAAATATAACAAACATGATAATTGTGACAAATCACTAGAAAATGGATGAATATATGAACCCCAGTGTCGGTAATAGGTAGGTTCAGAAAAAAATATGGTAAATATAAATATACTCCTTAACTCAGAACCCTGGAACAGGATACATTTCAAATATCCTTCACAATCGGCATCCAAAAAAAATCAGGGGAGCGGGGGACGTATCACCAATGGAGAAAGAGAAAAAAAACAACATAGAGCAATATTGCAGAACACAGTAAGACTTCAGTCAATCAATAACCTCCAATGGTTATACTCACGAAGGGCAGGAAAATCAAGGGCATATCTCAAACTGTGCCAAGCGTGGGTGGTGATAAGCTCAGTACAGGCATACCCCGGTTTAAGGACACTCACTTTAAGTACACTCGCGAGTAAGTACATATTGCCCAATAGGCAAACAGCAGCTCACGCATGCGCCTGTCAGCACGTCCTGAACAGCAATACCGGCTCCCTACCTGTACCAAAGCTGTGCGCAAGCGGGGAGACTATAGAGCCTGTTACAAATGCGTTAATTACATCAGTTATGCAAGTATATGACGATTGCAGCACAGTACATGCATCAATAAGTGGGAAAAAGGTAGTGCTTCACTTTAAGTACATTTTCGCTTTACATACATGCTCCGGTCCCATTGCGTACGTTAATGCGGGGTATGCCTGTACAGCAGAACTCGAGAGAAAGGAGAGAGACCAAAAATAGATGATACTATAAAAAAAGTTTGCAGATGATACTATAAAAAAAGTTTATAAAAGAACAAACCCCCCTTATGAATGCCTGCTTACATAAGGGCAGTGAATAAGATCAATGTACGAAATTAGAGGTGCCGCAGTGACTCCCGGGAGCCGTGTGAGACGCGTTCTGACCCACTCCAGGCCTCCGCTGCTTCCACAATCGTCACTTCTGTGTTCCGGAATCCCGATGATGCAGATGATGTCACTCGCGCTCCTCTCAGCACTGGTCCTCTGCTCTACTCTGGAAAGTGCTGCAGAGGACCAGGGCGCCAGGAACCTTTCAAATAAAAAGACAGTTGTTTTAGCAAACAACTACAATAGTACAACATCTGCTGTCGAGTGCTCCCAAGGTCTTATTTCACATGGATGCAAACGTAGGATGTGATTTTTTCAGTAGAGACTCCGTAAAGTTGTTATTCTGTCTTCACTCCTCAGCAATCGCAGTATTACCCAGTGACATGAATGGTTTAATTTACATTAGGCTGTTGTAGTAATAATATGTCAATGTAGTCGGTGCCCTCCCTTGGAAGGGACCGCTAATAACACTGGTTTTGAGTGCAGTTCCCTTAGGCCCCGATCCACAAAGCTCTGATAATAAGTCAGGTTAACATGACTCACGTTCCACCTGTCTTAACTGAAGTTGGTGTTAGCTCCCTCCAGACACTGAAATATGGGGAGAGAGGGAGAAAGAAAGTGAGGGGAGGGCAAGAGTGAAGGAGAGGGGGGAAGATACATGGAGAGGGGATTAACGCCTTGTTAAATCAATAATGAAGCTTTGTGGATCTGGGCCTTAGTTGGCTCCCCAAAAACGTATACAAGTTACTCAAAATACTTACTTTTTAAAAAAAAATTATGATCACATATTTAATTATAAAATGTTCCTATAGTTTTAAATGTTAAATTTTGATCTGCCCAAATTTTTTTGCTGCGACTCAAATGGCAGCCTCTGGGATTTTCTATAAACTGCTGTATAATTTGCACTGAACATAACCATTCCTGCAGCATTGTTTCCTTATTTACACATTGGCCCATATCTACTAACTGGTTTAGTGCACCGGGCCCAGAGCCCCCAGAATGGTCTCTGCGGGGCCATAAAAATGAGCCTCCAAGGCAACATCTCTGCCTTGGACCAAAATGAACCAACAGCCGTTGCATGTTTCAGGTTTTAAATCTGACTGATTTACATGTGAATAAAACATATAAAGTATGTCGTAGATAATTTTTCAAAGCTAGGTTGTAAATATGAGACATTAAAAAAGTGACAAAATCCCTCCACCGTACGGTGTACAGTAAATAAAAATACCACTTGTGGGTACATTTGCATGTCTGACAGGTCTACAAACCTGTCTTTCCCCATTATCGCTCAACAAACAGTGCTTTGACTGCAGCTAGAATTTCTGGGTAATGACATGCAAATGAGCACAGTGTGTCAATCTTTACTTCGAATCCATTTTTAAATAGTATCCTATGAACTTATGCCTGCCATATTACACAGCTGTTCAGCGCAGCATGGGTCTAAGAAGTGCATAGCCAGTAAACATACTAACAGTGAGTAGATTTACTAACTCTGCACTGCTTTAACCCAGGCTGTGCTAAAAAGCTGTGCAATACGGCATAGAAAAAGGTAAAGAAAAAAAGGGCGGTGCACAGAAAAATGGTGACTGAAAAGCTGGACGTAATGATGAGAAAACTATTTATTTCAGCAAAAAACACACATCTCTGGTTAAAAAAGTCCTCTGACGCGTTTCGCACCTGTGAAGAAGATACTTAATCAAAGAGTGACTGACTGGATATAGTAAAAGGAATGCCTTTATGGCGGATTCCCGGCGGGACAAATAACCGGAAATAACCATGTCAAAGGTAATCTCTTCTACCTGGAAATAAATACATGCAGTATATAATGCATATAATCTGTGCAAGGAACCGTGGATACAAATACTTTGTCATAGCATATATATTACATACTACTGTACTTACCTCTGAAAGTTTTTCTAGCACCGGACACGAGACAGGTTTCCACACTTTACTGTGGAATATGACAGGCATAAGCTTATACAGGTCCATGTTAAAATGGATATGTAGTAAAGAGTGGCACATTGTGTGCATTTGCATGTCATTACCCAGAATCCTTAGCTTCAGTGGAAGCATTGCATTCTAAGAGATAATGAGGAAAGACAGGGTTGCAAACCTGTCTGAGACATGCAAGTGCATCCACAAGTGGTATTTTTATTTGTTGTAAATATGCTAACATACCATTTTGGGGAAGTTTAATTTCCTTCAGCTTCTCCCATTTGTGCAATATTACTACGTGTTTTCACTGGAAAAGGGTCAAGAAGCAGTGAAATGTTGCTTTTTCTGTAACATTATAGATCCATTATATGTTAACTAAAGAAAGCATATTAAACTAAAGAATCTTCATTTAGCAGTCAAACGAGATTGTAAATTTTTTAACAATCAACTTTCTGAATTGAGTGCCAGTCAACAGAAATTACTTTCCAATTGCTACTACATACCAGCATTGGTGGGGTACAAGATATGTGCAGCTTAAGGCTTCAATTGTACCAGGAAAATGCAAGCAAATCATGCAGAGGGCGAGTGCCAGCTCTACATTGTGTATCTAACACGAGTGTATGTCATGGAAACATGAGCATTGTTATTGGGATTTTTGGAGCTCACAAGTGAAACATGAAGCCCTTCTTTTTATGACCAATGTTAAAGTGATCAAAAACATTGGTGTTACATTTGGAGTGCTTTTATCCAACAATATCCTGTGCTGTTGTGTATATGAATGCTTTGAACTTTTCCTAAGCGACTGTCCATTAGTCTGGATAACCATGACAGGCGTCAGCAGGAGGTGATTACTTTATTGCTGTAGACAGTAAATTATATGCCCTAGGCAATAGACATGATGTGGGAGGGAGGTAACTTTGAGAGGGAGCAGAAGAAGAGATTGGGAAACTCTCTTCATACTATTTATGACCCTCTGACATCTAAATTAATTGTGACACCAAGTAATGTGTTACACTGTTACTGATGTACCAATAGCCCCAAGTAAAAACAATACTTTCAAACCATAAAGAATGCACTCTCTCTTAACTGAAATTGTTGACATTTTCAGATATTTGTTCATAACATATGTAAGAATTGTTAAATCAATTTAATGTCAGCATTTTCTTAAACGTGCATTTATTCCCAGGAGTGTTTTTCGAACTGTATGTAGGGTCGAAGGAGGGGCTCAGTGAGAAAAAGCCCTGACTCTGAAAAACAATGAGACTGAGTTTGAAGCCAGGGAGCCTGGTTAAAATTGTGGTGTGTGGCTGTAAAATTCTCTATAGATTGTAATTGTGAAGCGATTTGAGTCCCATTGGAAGAAAAGCTCTATGTATGCATTAGAGTATTATATGCTGTTTTTAATACTATATCATACATTTGCATAATTAATTATATGTAATATAAAGGAAGTAAAATCTTCATTCTGGAAGTCAACAATAGCTTGTTTATGCTAAATGAAAAGCCTATCTCTATATGCCTTAATTAGTTCTCCTAGCAATGTTTGAGTTAACAAAACCTACTTTTACTTACATTTCATCTCCTTGAAAACAATATGTAAGCACCAAAGATTCTTAGGTATTTGCTTGTACTGTTCTCAAGTCACAGGCTAATAACCAAGTGGCTTCCATTACAGCCAGACTGAATTTATCTTCTGGGTATTTGACAGCTGTGGACCAACCTTTAAATAATTGAACCATAATAAGAGGATTTGGGGCCTCCATGTGAGGAAATAGAAGGAGCTTTGTGCATCTGGAATATATATTATGATACTAAATAGTGCTGCATTGTACAGCACACTGTAATAGAGAGAATCAACATTTATAACTAATCGTGTACTGCTAACTTTGGGTGGGCATTACCATGTTATTTATGAATAAGTAAGAGAACGCCAGAGACTGCCACCATTTACAGAGAAGCAAATTCACAGTGTGAGATACTATATCTGACAGTGATTGGAAGGATTTGGGGCTAGAATTTGCTATTCTGTTCCCCTGTTTATTCAGTTGTATTTTAATGTCTGCTTTGCACAGAATTGCGGTAAGGTTTTAACCTGTGAAACTAAATGGAACTTCCACTGCTGATGGGATCACAGTACATTTAGAAGAGTTAATAGGAAACATTTGTGAATCTCCTAAAGAGTAATCTGGATAAACTGCATCCTGATTGAAATTTCATCGGTATGCTATTGTGTAGAAATAAAACTCTAACCGGCTAAATCTCCAGATTACATTGGCACTAAGTCTGTAGAACAGGTTACACAAGATAGCATTGATGTTTGCATTAGTTTTGATTACCAGTTTGTGGGTTTTATACAAACCGAACTTCATACATTTTCATCTTCTATTTGTACGTGACAGGGCTTGAACAAACGACGTAACTGATACGTATATGGGAAAGCAATATGCAATTAAGTTTATGTAACTATTCTAAGTTCTATAAGTGCCAAGTAAACTGCAAAAAAGTACAACACTTTGTTTAGGAATTAAATAGAATAGCCTACATCAAAATGTGACAAACGTCTTCCATACGTGCGGATCGGCACATTCACAGTCGTTGGGAAACACATAGGGTGCAAGTAATGAGGTGCACAGAAGGAAAACATCTGTAATAAATTCCATATCCTCTCCTGCTTGTTAGCTTCAATGGCCTGGCCTTCTTGTTTTTTTTAAATGTGGGTCAGCTGTTTTATCAGTGGCTCATCCACTCCCCAGTTACAGGGACAATGGAAGACTGAAACGCCATGAGGGAGATTGAACCAACATGCTTTCTCAGTTGTTACAGCTCTTAAGAGATCAAAGACATCAGAATACATTGATGATAGATGGGGGGTTTCTGAGTAATTATTTGGATTGTTAGGAGTTCTGCTGTTATCTCCATGAAACAGTAAAATATGAACAAGTTAACTAGCATCAGTGAGTTTCACACAGCGTCAATTTAAATTTGATACTGGATTCTGGGCTTACACTGTATATGGCCATATCGTATGTATGTATGTATGTATGTATGTATGTATATGTATGTATGTATGTATATATGTATGTATATGTATGTATGTATGTATATATGTATAAGTATGTACAGTTGTGTGAAAAAGAAAGTACACCTTCTTTGAATTCTATGGTTTTACATATCAGACATAATAACAATCATCTGTTCCTTAGCAGGTCTTACAATTAGGTAAATGCAACCTCCGATGAAAAACAACACATGACATATTACACCGTGTCATGATTTATTTAACAAAAATAAAGCTAAAATGGAGAAGCAATGTGTGAAAAACTAAGTACACCCTTACTGCTTCCATAGTAATTAAGATGCTAAGTAGCAGACAGGTGCTGCTTATCAAATGCCCTTCATTAATTGATCATCAGCAAGTTTGACCACCTCTATAAAAGCCGAAGTTTTAGCAGTTTGCTGGTCTGGAGCATTCAGGTGTGTGTTAACACAATGCCAAGGAGGAAAGACATCACCAATGATCTTAGACAAGCAATTGTTGCTGCCCATCAATCAATTTAAAGTCCATCATTCTACAGTAAGAAAGATTATTCAAAAGTGGAAAACATTCAAGACAGTTGCCAATCTTCCCAGAAGTGGACGTCCCAGCAAATTTACCCCAAGGTCAGACGGTGCAATGCTCAGAGAAATTGCAAAAAAAACAAGAGTTACATCTCAGACTCTACACAACCTCAGTTAGCATGTTAAATGTTAAAGTTCATGACAGTACAATAAGAAAAAGACTGAACAAGTATGGTTTGTTTGGAAGGGTTGCCAGGAGAAATCCTCTTCTCTCTAAAAAGAACATGGCAGCACGGCTTAAGTTTGCGAAGTTGCATCTGAACAAACCACAAGACGTCTGGAACAATGTCCTTTGGACAGACAAGACCAAATTGGGGATGTTTGGCCATAATGCACAGCGCCACGTTTGGCGAAAACCAAACACAGCATATCAACACAAACACCTCATACCAACTGTCAAGCACGGTGGTGGAGGGGTGATGATTTGGGCTTGTTTTGCAGCCATAGGACCTGGGAACCTTGCAGTCATTGAGTTGACCATGAACTCCTCTGTATACCAAAGCATTCTAGAGTCAAATGTGAGGCCATCTGTCCGACAGCTAAAGCTGGCCGAAATTGGGTCATGCAACAGGACAATGATCCCAAGCACACCAGCAAATCTACAACAGAATGGCTGAAAAAGAAAAGAATCAAGGTGTTGCAATGGCCCAGTCAATGTCCAGACCTCAACCCGATTGAAATGCTGTGGCTGGACCTTAAGAGAGCTGTGCATAAACAAATGCCCACAAACCTCAATGAACTGAAGCAACGTTGTAAAGAAGAGTGGGCCAAAATTCCTCCACAACGATGTGAGAGACTGATAAAGTCATACAGAAAACGATTACTTCAAGTTATTGCTGCTAAAGGTGGTTCTACAACCAATTGAATCTTTGTGATAGGAGAGACACTCTGTTACCATCTCTCCAGTGAGCCTTCACTCTTTCTATCCCTCTGAAAGTCAGACCTTTTGGATCACTCCCATGACATAATTCAAAATGTTTCGGTACTGTATGGCTCTGAAATTTTCTTCGTATATTTCCTATATGTTCTAATATTCTTGTTTTCAGCGGGCAAGTGGTGCGGCCTATGTATTTCTGTCCACATGGACATTCTATTAAATAAACTACAAGATCCATTGTGCAATTAATAAAATCTGTTGTACTAAATTTTTCTTTCGTTATGTTTGAATTAAAGTGTATTTTTTCTTTTGAACCAAATTCACAGGCTCTGCATCTGCCACACTTATGGAAACCTATAGGGGATTTTAGCCATCTAGTACTAGAAATTTCTGTTTTTTCTTTTTTTAAAGTACTTGGGGCTAGTCTGCTTTTCAAATTGTTTGCTTTCTTAAAAAATAACCTGTGGTTTTTCTGGTATCACTTCCCAGGATCGGGTCATTTCTAAGGACAGGCCAATGTTTAAAAATCACATCTTTAATTTTGTTCGCTTCTCGATTATATTGTGTGATAAATGTAGACTGGAAGTCAATCTTCTTTTTTGATGGCCCTTCATCAATTATATTTGGGTGAAGAATTGTTTCTCTTTCTAAGTTGTTTGTTTTTATTACCGCTTTCTCTATGTTACTTTCATCATACCCTTTTCCCCTGAATTTCTCGATTAAAATTTCTGACTGTTGTTTATAGATATTATTGTCAGTACAATTTCTTTTAATACGACGTAGCTGTCCATACGGGATATTCGCTATCCATTTAGGATGGTGGCAACTGGAATTGTTAATATAATTGTTTGCATCTACTTTTTTAAATAGATTTTTTGTTTTAATGGCCCCATCATATATATATATATATATATATATATATATATATATATATATATATATATATATATATTGTCAAATCGAGAAATTATATCTCTAATTTACTACTATTTGATGTGAAACATAAGTTACGGTCATTCATATTCATATATTTCAGAAACCTATCTAGCTCCAATTCACTACCCCTCCAAACTATAAGCACATCATCGATATATCTCTTCTCTTTTTTATTTCACATATTCACCACTGAACGAGTTGCGCTCCCCTTCATTTTCCACACGTTCCAGCAAGAAGGATTTCTGTGGATCATCCTTCAAAGGGTTTTGAGCAGCATTTTTTCTTATTTCACTTATTGCACTGGGTTGCTCTTTATTTGCACATTATTGTATATATAATTTTCACCATCACTGTCTAAGTCACAATATACCTATCACTTTGATTACCTCCTTAGAGCGCTGTTAGAGAATTTTTCACAGCTCAGATTTGTCAGTTTTTCATGTTTTCCAAGATAACAAGATTGTAAGCAAATTCCAAGCGCCATACCAACAGCGGCGAAGAAACAGATGTCCAGAACTTTTTATGAATAACTACCGATCATTGGAAATTGCTCTAAAAAGGTGATCTGAAGGAATTTCGTTCTGGATATGAATTTATTCGTTAGCCCCATCCCCAGTAATTGTGTTAATCTTGAATTGTGTAACATTGTGTGTTTGTCTTATATAAGAAATAAATTACCATTTAATGTACCATCTTGTTTTGCTCAATTAAATGATCCCGGTTATAAAAAGGTGTTGTAGAACCTGATCTCCCGTGACAGAGCTGATCCCATCAGGGGGTAAGGGAGTTAAGCAGGGACTCTTGGAGCCTCAAGCCCCTTCGGTTTGCTCCAGGGACTAGGAGAGATCTGTATGCTGTGAGACAATAAAGACCCAGTTGTTTTTTTATCCTGCCTGAGTATGATGTTATTCAGTGGCGGGGAATAGAGTTTCCTGCAGAAACTACCCCTATGATAGGGCCCTGGAGGATGGAGTTGCTGCACCAAAGAGATAGAAGAGGAAACCCCAAAAGACTGACCTGTTGGTCACCAATACAAATGGCAGATGCTCAGAGCTCCTGAGAACATACAGGTGAGCACCACATAACACCAGGTAGTGGACAAATCTCCCTTGGAGGGGGGGGGAGTTGCTACATTTGGAGGTCCTGCTGAGATGCGAACAGGCAGACTTTTGCAGCAGAGAGAGAAAGAGAATGTGATATCCACTATGCCAAGCTGAGAGGTTCTTGAAACCACCATATCAGGGCCAGCTGCTCTAGGGATCATGTGTGGTTTCTCTGCGGGAATCTAGAGATCCAATGGACCAGAACCCCCAGAAGCAAGCTGCAGCATGGAATCCTGAAACTGTACTAAGAAATGCACGTGTGTGTGGTGTCCCAGGAAGCTTCTAGGGGTCCAAGGGACCAGAACCCCCGGAAGGGAGCTACAGTGTGTGAAATAGCGGTTCCCGCCAAAACAGGAGAACCACGTGTAAGCTGTGCAAGATGCAAGCTTTTGTTTTGCAAAAATGTGCCTGGCTTGGCACTAAAGCTGAAGCCACACTCATATTCAGTGCCTGGACTCCTAGATCCACCAGGGGGAGGAGGCACTGATCAGAGTTACACCACGAGGGGCGTAGCCGGATGCAGCGACCGTACCCTGCAAATGCACGTGTGACTGAGTGGGTGAAGATCTATACTAGGCTTGCTCCCTGTTTCTGCATCCCTATGTCTGAACAAGTCGCTATCCGATATGTGCTACCAGGTAGACTCCTGACAGTGAGAATAAATAGGAAGGACTTGCTCCAATGTGTCTGCTCGCTATGCGACTGCCCTGGTGGGGAATTGGAAGCCAAGTCCCGCTGTAAGAGGTGTGGTGTACCATACCTCCAGTGACAGATGCTGCCTCAAGCTGCACCCAGCCTGACGGATGTAAGGGGCTTCTATGACCTAATCTGTGAGCTACAAAAGCTCATGGAGCATCCCTCTCCATGGTTCTCTGCTGGCCATCTATGACTTGTGTCATGTGGATCGGCGATGCAACAGCGGGCCCGCTACATACAGGCCGCCGCCAGCTATATGGTAAATTCCAGTGGTCCTCTTCTTTCTAATTGCCAACTGAACCATCACCTGTGTTTCTGGTGATGAGTGTTGCGCTCTGTCAGAAGTTGCTGACTAAAGTGCCAGACTCTGTGCTGGCTGCAATCGAGGCTGGAGGCTCCATTGTGGTACTCCTGCCGGAGTGTCGCAACATCATCACCGTAGTGGTGAGAACGGCCTTCAGGTATGAGAGGGAGCTTTGCCAAACGTCCGTGATGACATTTGAGATGACCCCACCTGAGCGGAATACTTCTGCGTCTACGAAGGATCTTCGTGAGGTGTCGGAGGTGCCTGCTCCTGGGCTGGAGATCCACGAGACTGCATCAGCCCAGCAGAGTGGTGAGGATGTATCCGATCGGAATCCAAGAACGTCAGGGGAGTGGGGGGTGTAACACCAAATGAGAGAAGAAAAATGGACATAAAACAGTATTGTATGGCAGTTTAGGGCTCCGTGGTGCACAGAACCTCCAATTGTTATACTCACAAACATATGAGATATATGGGCATTTCCAAAACTGTGTCACAAAATGTAATGGAACGTGGGTGGAAACACAATCAGTTCAGCAGGACCCAGGAGAAAGAAGAAAGACCGGGATACAGTAGTGCAGACGGTACTTAAAAACAATCAATTTATCACAAAAAGGCCCTGCTGCAATAAAGGCTTACATTAGGGTACCCCTTGACAAAGTCTTATGAGACAAATCGCGTAGGGCTACGGTAGTCCACTCACGGATTTTTATCTGACTACTTTTGCTGCATATTCAAGGCAACTGGCACTGTATATATCACATTTTTCAAGCTGACTAAGCAGACAGAGACACTAACGGGTATTGACGTCACAATCCAGCATCATCGCTTTACCATCGCGAGATTTGGAGATC
This sequence comes from Ascaphus truei, assembly GCF_040206685.1. Classification (NCBI taxonomy): domain Eukaryota; kingdom Metazoa; phylum Chordata; class Amphibia; order Anura; family Ascaphidae; genus Ascaphus; species Ascaphus truei. The sequence goes on from NC_134485.1 coordinate 225,732,534, forward strand.
ATGGAGGAGGGGGTCTGGAGCATAAGCGACGGAAATCATACGGTGTTCTCAGTGGACTGTGAAAATTGATCCTGTGGTTCATAATAACAGTATTTCAGCTAAAGAAGAGGATTTTATCCTGAAATGCCCATTTTATCTGTCACATCGTAACTAGCATCTGTACTAGCGCTGTGTGTTACAACTAGCGCTGCTAGTTTTACGTAGCACTTTACAAAGACATTTTTGCAGACACAAGTCCCTGCCCCATGGAGCTTACAATCTATATTTTTTGGTGCTTGCAGCACAAGGAGATAAAGTGACTTGCCCAAAGTCACAAGGAGTCGACACTGGGAATTGAACCAGGTTCCCCTGCTTCAAACTCTCAATGCCAGTCAGTGTCTTTACTTACTAAGCCGCTCCTTCTCCTACATACATACTTCACCATATTGGCTATCTTTCTCGGTTTTTAGGCTCTATCCAGTCCCGGATATCACTCTTTGGACTTTCATTGTATCATATCCCTAGCAGGTGTTTTTATATCTATACATCTGCTTTACATTGGTCTGCACCCTTTGTTTATTTATTTATTTATATATATTGGGACGGATATAAGGGGATGGTAGAGGAGGGTGTATATATTGCCCCTCAATTATTGCAGGAGTTCTGCTATAATTAAGCCCCAGGGAGATGCATTGGATAATCTGGGGTTTATTGCGCCTCCTATTGGGTCCCTGGGGCGGAGCACTTGGAGAGTAGGGTGGGCCAGTGCTCCACTCCACGTTTTGGAGATTTGCCAGGTGGAGTCCAGACCGGGACTTCTAGCTCTCCCTGTGCAAACATAAGGTGTTGACAATATGGCATTGATGTAAAGTGCTGGAAATGTCCACTACATAACTTACTATCTAAATCCATGAAGTGTTATTGTTGTTTGGGCCAAACTGTGTTCATGCATATTTCTTTCCATTAACTGTTACATAATAATATTTGTGCTAAAGAGTAAGCATAGTTTGTTATGAGTAGCAGTTATTTCTATTTTATATTTATTGTGTAGTGCTGTCTGAATAGCCCAGTATTTAATGAATTCCTATATTCAAAAATAGATGTTACAGTAAAATCAGGGCCGGCTCTAGCATTTGTGGGGTCCAAGGCAGCAAGCTGGCAGCTTTGTCCCTCCGGTGGAAGTAATGGGGATACTTATCTGACCATCCATGCAATTCCTTCAAGAGAGGCCCTCCTGCAGCGTTGCGGCATCGTGATATCGTTATCATGGCAACGCATCGTCGTGTGATGCTACATTGTCATGGCACTGCAACGCCATGTAATGTCACGGAGGCATTGAACGTCTGCCATTACAACGCTACAGTGCAGGAGAAAGAAAGACCCCCTCTCACCACACACACACTTACCTTGAGGGTGATGAGAGGTCCTGCCCTAGTCCGGGGACTCGCCTGCTCCCCCTCCAGTCGGACGGAAGTTGGATCCCGGCACTGACAGGAGGAGAGAGGGGAAAGAGTGCGGGGCCTAGGTCAACCGCCTTGCGTGCTTTACCCAAAGCTTGGCCTGTAGCCAGCAATCCTTTATATACCAACTGGAGTCTAAAGCACACATTGACTCTGCTTTGGAAGCTACCCTCTCTTATGGTGGTATTTCTTTCTCCCACACTCCACGCCCTGATAGCAGGGGTGGAGGCATGGGGCTCCTGCTCTCATCTATCTGCCATTACTAAACCCTTCCCATTCCTCCCTCTCTTGCTTAAAAGGAGTTTTGAAGCTCACACTGTCCAGATCTCTCCTCTCCCTATCCACATGGCGGTCATCTTTTGCCCACCTACCTCTACTCATCCCCCATTCTGCCTTTCTCTCTCACTTTGAATCTTGGCTCTCTTTCTTTCTCTCCTCAGACTCCCCTGTTCTTCTCCTTGGGGACTTCAACTGCCACATGGATGACCCCTCTCTCCCTTGGGCTTCCCGCTTTCTCTCTCTAACCTCTTCTTTTGGCCTTCAACAGTAGACTGAAGCCAGCACCCACAAGGATAGCCACTACCTAGACCTGGTTTTCACTAAAAACTTCTCTCTCTCCGATTTCTCCATTTCCCCCTATCCTCTCTATGACCATCACCTCATCTCATTTTCTCTCTCTCGCTTCTCCCCCTCTCAATCTACCCATTGTTTCTGCAGAAACCTGCGCTCTATTAACCTACCTGCCTTTGATTCCACTTTATGCTCCTCCCTCTCCTCTCTCAGTTCTGCTCCAGACCCTGACAACCTGGTCAGGAACTCCAACTCTGCCTTATCCTCCTCTCTTGATCTACATGCCCCGCTTTCTCTCTGCCGTCCTCGCCCTTCAAACCCCAGACCCTAGCTAAATTCCCACACGTGAATGCCGTGTTCCTCCACTCGTTCCTCTGAACGCCTCTGGAGAAAATCTCACACTATCGCAGACTAACTTCACTAAAAATGTATGCTATCCTGTTTCAACTCTGCCCTCTCTCAGGCTAAACGAACCTACTTTTCTTCACTAATCAACACGTACAAGTCTAACCCACGCCAACTCTCCTCTGTCTTTGACTCTCTTCTCAGCTGCCTCTTCTTCTTCCTCCATCTAACCTCAGGACTTTGCTGACTGTTTTAAGGATAAGGTGGAATCCATACATCAGAACATCCCCTGTTTCCTCCAATCCTACATCACTTCTTAACTCTCCTCCTGCCTTCCTTGACTCTCTTTCTGCTGTCTCAGAGGAGGATGTGTCACTGCTGATCTCCTCTTCTCCCTCTACCACTTGTCCTCTGGAACCCATTCCCTCCCATCTCCTAAAACCTCTTGCTCTTACTATAATCCCTACGCTCACACACATTTTTAACTCCTGCCTCTATACTGGTACCTTTCCATCCTCCTTCAAACATGCAACCATTATACCATTACTCAAAAACAGCAAGCTTGACCCTACCTGTCTTTCTAACTATCGACCTGTCTCCCTCCTGCCTTTTGCCTCTAAATTCCCTGAACATCTTGTGCTCTCTCGCTTGCTCCACTTTCTCAACACCTATTCTCTCATAGACCCTCTACAATCTGGCTTCTGCACTGCTCACTCGACAGAAACAAGCCTCACTAAAATAACTAATAACCTCCATGCTGCCAAAGACAGAGGTCATTACACTTTGCTCATATTACTTGACCTCTCTGCAGCATTTGACACTGTGGACCACCCTCTTCTCCTTAACATTCTCCATACTCTTGGTATTCGTAACAAAGCTCTATCTTGGATCTCATCTTACCTCCTCTCACCTCTCCCATCGTACTTTGTGTCTCTTCTGCTAACACCTCCTCCATCGATCTGTCTGTGGGGGTATCCAGGGCTGTGTCCTGAGACCTCTTCTCTTTTCTCTGTACACACTCTCTCTAGGTGACCTAATAACATCTTTTGGGTTCAAATATCACCTCTATGCTGATGACACACAAATATACTTATCAACCCCTGACCTTACAGCTGCTGTACAGACCATAGTTTCAGAATATCTCTCTGCGATATCATCCTGGATGGCCCTCCACCGACTTAAACTTAGCATGGCAAAATCAGAGCTCCTCATACAGTACTTCCTCCCAAACCTGGCCCTACTAACTCCTTCCACATTTCTGTTGGAAGTACGATCATTCACCCAGTAGCCCAAGCACGCTGCCTAGGGGTCAAACTTGACTCCTTTCTCACATTCAAAACATATCTAAAACCTGTCGCTTATTACAAAGATATACCCTTTCCTCTGTTGCTCGAATGCTAAAACTGTGACTCAGGCCCTCATTCTCTCCCGTCTCGATTTACTATAACCTCCTGCTGTCCGGCCTTCCTGCCTCCCCTACAATCTATCCTTAACGCTGCTGCCAGACTCACTCTACTCTTTCCTTAATCTGTCTCAGCGTCTCCCCTGCTGAAATCCCTCTCCTGGCTTCATATCAAATCCCGCAGCTCGAACCCAATTCTCCTCACTTTTAAAGCTTTACACTCTTCTGCTCCTCCTTACATCTCATCCCTAATTTCTCACTATGCACAATCCCGACTCTTGCATTATGCTCAAGGATGCTTTCTCTCTACCCCTTTGTATCTAAAGCCCTCTCCCGCCTTAAACCCTTCGCACTGACTGCCCCACACCTCTGGAATGCCCTTCCCCTCAATATCCGACTAGCATCCTCTCTATCCACCTTTAAGACCCACCTTAAGACACACTTGCTTAAAGAAGCATACGAGTAGCACCGTGGCTAATACATACACACGTGGCTAATACTATACACATACTATACGAATAAATCGTGGCCCCCTGCAGACGCGCTTACCAGAACACCCTCCTACTGTCTCTGTACGTTCTTCCCACCTACCAATTAGATTGTAAGCTCTTCGGAGCAGGGACTCCTCTTTCGAAATGTTACTTTTCTTTTTGAAGCACTTATTCCCATGATCTGTTGTTTGTTATTTATATGATTGTCACGTGTATTACTACTGTGAAGCGCTATGTACATAAATGGCGCTATATAAATAAAGACATATATACATAGATAGATACATACATATATCTACCTAACTTCTAGCATAGCTTTTCTTCACAGATTGCAATTGAGTTTATTCTTTTCCACTCAAGAAGGCAATATCAGGAGCTTCTTTTAACTATGCATTATAAATTCACTATGCATTTATGTGCTTTTGTCTTTAGATACTTTTACTACCTTTGTTTTGTTAGCAGTTGATACTATATTGTGATGACGTCTGGTTGAAAATTAAAAAGCATTTACAATCTCACTTGTTTGCTGCCTTATTAAGCATACATCACACAAATCACTGATTATAATATAATAAGTAGGACTATAGAGTAGATTTGAGTACAAAAATTAGAGTCTGGAATATTTCACAGGACTAACCATAGAATCATTAACCTATAACACAAAAGGAAAAAGATGGAATGAATAATAGTAAGATGGTAATTAAAGCATTTAAATGGAATGTATTTCAATAACTCTGTACAGGAATGGTGTTATATTCTAGTTATTTTGTTTTTAAAAAAAATCTGAATCTCTGTAGGGAATGCCAGGAAAATGGGTGAAAACATGTGAAATTATATGTAAACAGTACACTGGGAGAGCAAGAATAAGCTTGGCATAGCAAAAGCTGTTGAAAGTATTTCATATGTTATATATGCATTTTTAATCTAAGCTTGAACACCGGTCAGATATTTATGTCTCAATAAAAACCATAATAAAAATAAAGTATACATCACACAATGTTAACATCTGTGTAACTCTTCCCAAATCAGACACTAGTTTCTGCAATATATTACAAATCTGTAAGCGTTTGTAGTTGGTGATATAAAGCGAGTACTGCTCCTTTAGCAGTAAATTCCTAACATACAGTTTCCATTAAATGACCTCAGTGTAAGAGGAATGCTAGAAGCATTTAACCATTTCAGTGCTGCAGGCAGGGCCGTCTTAACAGCATTATAGGCCCCGGGCAAAGCAGTGCACTGGGCCCTGCCAACTCTCCGCTACAAGTCGTAATTTTTCTCCTTCTACTGAGTTAGCGGGAGATTTGAATGTTGAGGCGGGTGACCGGAAAATTAGTGTTAAATTCTGGTCTGTGCATAGATTAGCATGGGGCATTTATGCTCGTGGGGTCCCCGGGCAACTGCCCAGCGTGCCCTTGCGTTAAGACGGCACTGTCTGCAGGGATACGTCTTGTGATCTAATCGAGTATTGTAATATAACCTGAAGCTCGGCACATCTTGCTTTGATTGGGTAGGGTTAGTTGATTAATACCACCAGATTCTACATTTTTAGTAGAATACACTGCTTTTTTATATTGTACCATAAATAAAATATAGGATACATTCAATCTTTAATTTTAAAAGACACTTGGGGCTGCGTTACTAAGAGGTGCTAAGTTGTTGCACAGCTTTAAAAAAATATTGCCCTATTACAAGTTGGGTACAATTTCAGTCCATTCTTACCACAAACAGTTTATAGTTGTTTGCATCCATGACAAATAATAATAATACTGTACAGTGTACAAGCCTTTCAGTCAAAATATGTAGTCATCTAATCTATAGCGCTCTAAGCTTGTGACCATGCATTGTACTTGTTTATACAATGTACTTAGAGTTCTTCATTAATGTTGTTTTATTTTTTTTTAAATGGCATGGTTTTGAGAAGATGGACATCAGACGTTTTAATTAAAGCTTCAGGCCCCTGTTCAATGGGCTGATCTCCAGCACAGAAAAGACAGCATCATAGTATCTGAATATATTCTTTAGGGTTCAAAATAAATGAGTAGCCTCAGTATTAGGTGATACCTTTGTTATTTGGACTAACAATTGATATTTTAGGTCTCCTCTCTACCTCAGGTCAGCAATACTGATTTACAGAGATTCCATGAGCTTAATACAGATAAGAATCTAAGGCAGCTAAGTTTTTAGATCTGTGTTAAACTCATGGAATCTTTCTAAATCAGTATTGCTGACCCGAGGAAGAGAAGAGAATTCTCGAAAGCTTGTTTTATAATATATACAGGTGCGCCGACGAGTATTCTAAAACTTGCCTTAAACTTGCCTTGGAAAATCTGGGGCTATCACCAACAAGATCCAGGTACATGCTGCAAACATTTCAGTGACATTTCTGCAGAGACTAATGGCCCATTGGATTAACACAGCAGGGGTCCCATTCAGTTTGAATGGGACTGCCAGGGACCCCCGCTGTTAATCCGATGGGCCATTAGTCTGTCTGCAGAAATGTTGCAACATGTACCTGGCATGTCCCCTACATGTACCTGGGTCATGTTGGTGATTACCCCAGATTTGTTTTAGAATACTCGTCGGCACTACAATATTATTAGTCCAAATAAAAAAAGGTATCACCTAATACTAATTTACTCTGCACTAACACGGCTATTTCTATTTAACTCATTTAGAGTTCAACAAACAAGACATAAATGGTCATTGTGGCCTGTCTAATGGCATCAGAATTTGCAGCCTTTTGAAATCTTGACTTATTGAAGTGAAACTTCTTTATCGGCGTGAATGTAGTTGATTAGAGTAAGTGGAGACGGAAGTGGCATCACTCCTGCAAGAAGAGGCCGTCAGGGTTGCCAGCTTCCACCAGGAGGTGTCAGCACTGGATGGACGGATACACACAATACCACCCCCCGTGATGCACCGAACACCCTCCCCTGCCCCTGTGTTGCGCCGAACAACACCACGCCCCCCCCCCCTTCGGCCCCATGATGCGCCGAACACCCTCCAGCAAATCAGCCAATGAGGGCGAACATGCCGGGTGAGGTCACGGCCGCGCCCTGCCACTTCCCTGTCATGCCCCCCCCCCCCTTTGCCCTTGCAGCTCTCTGCAGACCGGGGGGGACTCGGTGCAGCGGAGCTGCAGCCTAAGGCTAAGGCCCCGCTCCCTCAGTCAGCGTGCCCGCACAACATGCAGGCAGTGCGCTGAGAGGCAATTGACCGCTACCTGCGGTCTGTGGGGACCGGGAGCCGGAGCGGGGGGGGGCGTGGTTTGAATAGAGGGCTCTTGTGCTGTCGTGTCTCCCACCCACCACGTCAGTCCCTCTCTCACTCCCGGAGCCCCTCGCACTCTGAAGCCAGGAGTCTCAGGGGCGAACAGCACAGAGGGAAGGAGATACACAGGCACTCACATACTCACACACACACAGAGGCACTCATACACACACAGGCAAATACACACGGGGGGGGGTGAATCGGAACGGGGGGGATTGGAGAAGGGGGGGGAATCGGAAGGGGGGGAATCGGAAGGGGTTCGGAGGAGCAGAAGGGAGAAATCGGAGGGGGGGGGGAATCGGAGCAAAAGGGGGAATCGGATTGGCTGCTGGGATCCAATCCGTGATTGGTTCCCTTGCGTGTCACGTGACGCGACACTCGCTGAAACCACAAGCTCCTTGTAGCTCCGTCACAGCACGCAGTCAGCCACGCCGGAAGGAGCCAGCGGGGACCTCCAGACTGGAGGAAAGGGGCTGGTGGCCCGCGGCCGCACACACCGCCGGACGCAGCGGGACCAAAGCCTTAGTGTCTGAGAGAGACTGCTACCCCAGAGGCATTTCCTCTTCCCCTTTTTAAAACAGGTGAGCTTACTTAATTAGGATCACCTGTGGCCTGTTTAACAAGTGGAGTTAACTCATCAGATACTGGAAAGCAGGCATAATGCAACCTCCTACTAATGTATACAGAGTCTATAACTCTGTCACAATACATACAACTATGTGTAATTACATTTGGAGTGTATTATATGTGTGTATGTATATCTTTATTTACATAGCACCCACAGTGTACTCAGCGCTTTACAAAGAGACAATACAGTACAGGGAACTTCAATAATAATAATAATACAAGTGCAACAAAGTCAGAGAATAGGAAACGAAAGGAAATGACAATTAATTAATTGTTTGGTATAGATTGTGGAGCACAACTATCCACACTTAGAATGTGTGTGCTCCATTAAAGACACAAAGACATCCCCTGCTGGAATGTTAAAAGCCCAGTGTTCCATCTGCACTTTGTTTGTATATGCTATACCAGCTGCACATTTTTATCTGTAAATTCATTTTTTTTTTAAATAGAATTAATATACTGCATGAATGGGGAAAAAAGCAATGGTCATTCAACATGTCAATCACCTTTTTGTTTAATATATTAAAACTCAAAAAAGTTTTTAAAAAAAATGGATTTGTCCATGAAAAAAATGCTTCAAGAAAAGGTCCAAAACTTATAACTCAGGCCTTTTGTTCTGGGTCATGATTAATGTCCCTTGCATCCCTATTTTGAAGAGAACGAGGAGATTATTCATCAAACTGGGATAGTGCCAATCAGGGCAATTTGTCAAGGTGCAATCATGATGATGGCTCTGTACATATACTGGATGAACTAAGGGCATGGTGCCTTATGCACAAACCAAAAGCCATCGTTCTCACAGAAACATGGCTAACCCCTAAAACTCCTGATGCAAATATAGCCATTCAGGGATACCCCATTTGTAGGAGAGATAGGTCAAAGAGAGGAGGAGGGGTGTTATTTTATATTGCAGACACCTTACAATTTACACTGTTAAATTGCCCCCCAAGCCCCCCCTCTTTTGAAATACTAGTTGGCAAAATCTGCCTCCCCTTTCTAAAGCCCATCCTGGTTGCTGGCATCTACCCCCCCTCCCCTAAAACCCTCTATAGCCCCTGACTCATATCACCCAGTTTCTTGGCTCCATTTCCTCTCTGAATTTATTTATTTATAAAATATTTTACCAGGAAGTAATACATTGAGAGTTACCTCTCGTTTTCAAGTATGTCCTGGGCACAGAGTAAAACAAAATAATACATGGTTACAAATACAGTTACATAAATGAACAAGGTATACATTATATACAAGACATTGCATGCACAGTTAAAGAAAATATATATTATGAGCGTATGAAACAGTTACAGACCAGGTTAAAGTGTGAGACAGCCTTAGATTTGAAAGAACTTAAGCTGGTGGTGGATATGAGAGTCTCTGGTAGGTTGTTCCAGTTTTGGGGTGCACGGAAGGAGAAGGAGGAACGTCTGGATACTTTGTTGAGCCTTGGGACCATGAATAGTCTTTTGGAGTCTGATCTCAGGTGATAGGTACTGCATGTGGTAGGGGTGAGGAGCTTGTTCAGGTAGCTGGGTAGCTTGCCCAGAAAGTATTTGAGGGTGAGACAGGAAAGGTGAACTTTGCGCCTAGACTCTAGTGATGACCAATCTAGTTCTTTGAGCATTTCGCAGTGATGTGTGTTGTAGTTGCATTGGAGAACAAAACGACAAATTGAATTGTAGAGGGTGTCAAGTTTACTAAGGTGGGTTTGAGGAGCCGAGCCATATACTATGTCTCCATAGTCAATAATTGGCATTAGCATCTGCTGTGCAATACGCTTTCTGACCAGGAGACTTAGGGAGGATTTGTTCCTGTAAAGTACCCCTAGTTTGGCATAGGTATTGGTTGTCAGGGTATCAATGTGCATCCCGAATGTTAAGTGGGAGTCAAACCATAAGCCCAGGTATTTAAAACTAGTGACAGGTGTTAGGGTGGTGGTAGCGCTGGTTCTAATCAGGAGCTCAGTCACTGGAAGCTTTACAAATTTAGTCCTGGTCCCAAATACCATTGTTACAGTCTTGTCAGTGTTTAAAAACAGTTTGTTTTGGGAAATCCAGTTTTCGAGTCTCAAAAAGTCAGACTGAAGTATGTGTTGAAGGTCAGAGAGGCTATGGCTGTGTGCATACAGGATTGTGTCATCTGCATACATGTGTATTGAGGCTTCCTTACAAGCTGTGGGAAGATCATTAATGAACACTGAGAAGAGTAGGGGCCCCAGAACAGAGTCTTGCGGTACACCACAGGTGATATCCAGGGGGTTGGAGTTAGAGCCTGAGATGGACACATGTTGGGATCTTCCTGATAGGTAGAACTGAAACCAGTTTAAAGCATGTTTCCCTATTCCAGAGCTCTGGCGTTTGTTAAGCAGGATAACATGATCAACTGTCAAAAGCCTTTGCAAAATCTAGGAATACTGCACCAGTGAGTTGTCCCCGTTCCATTCCACACTGGATTTCATTGCAAACTTTTAGCAGCGTAGTTACGGTGGAGTGTTTGGGACGAAACCCAGACTGGAATTGGCTAGGGAAATTTGTCTTGGTGTAGAAATCGCTTAATTGGGAGTGGACACATTTTTCCATAACTTTGGATAGAATTGTGAGAAGTGAGATTGGCCTGTAGTTTGAGACCGTGTTTTTGTCCCCACTTTTGAAGATTGGGACAACTCTGGCAGTTTTCCAGGTCTTAGGGATATGGCCTGCAGACAGGATAGAGTCGACTATGGACGCAATTGGTTTGGCAATGGCTGGGGCACCAAGTCGTAGGAACCTAGATTGTAGTAAGTCGGGTCCACATTGGCTGCTTAGTTTTAGTTTGAGGAGCGCTTGAATGAGAAGAGTGAGCTGCTAGTTCTTGGGGATTTCAACTTCAATTGGCTTGACCCTAAAAACCACAAAATCCAGATACAACTCAAGTCACTTAACCTAATGCAACTCATTTCCCAACCCACACGGACAAACCTGAAATCTCACAACCATTCCTTGTTAGACTGGATTCTCTCCTCAAATCCCAGCAGAATCCAATCCTCTGGCATCCTTTCTGACATTTTAAGTGACCATGCAATAGTTTACTGTGTAAGGAAAATTAAACCACCCCAATCAAGCCCTAAAGTTCTCCTCACTATAACATTTAGAAACTTTAACCCACAACAGTTTCTGGATGACCTTACCAACTGCCCTTGACACAGAATCAATTTAATTCCCGACCCTGATTCAGCGCTTGACAATTACCAATCCGAGTTCTTAAAACTCTGTGATACTCATGCTCCACAACGCAGAATAAGGGTACGGGGGGCCCACCTTCCATGGGTTACAACTGACCTTATAGCACTCTACCAGTTCAGGGATGCCTTGTGGAAAAGCTACAAGGTAACTGGCACTATCACGGATCTCAATCACTACAGATGCCTGCGGAACATGTGCACAAGGCAAACAAGGCATGCAAAAGCACAATATTACTCTGACAATCTCCTCCAGAATACATCAAACCCAGCTAACTTCTGGAAGGTTATCAACTACATATTCTAACCATCAACAACCAAGTAATATCACTAAGGGGGATATTACTCTGACAAACCCCACTGACATTGCAAATGCATTCAATGATTACTTTGCTACTAACTTACTAGCGAAACGCAACCCAAACCACAAACATGAATCTCATCCTGGGAGTAACCCTATAGCGCCACCCCCTCCCAACACTGCCAACATTTTTCAATTTGGCCCAGTATCCGAAGAGGAGATTACACAAGCGCTCCTCAAATTAAAACTAAGCAGCCAATGTGGACCTGATTTACTACAATCTAAGTTCCTAAGACTTGGTGCCCCAGCCATTGCCAAACCAATTGCTTCCATAGTCAACTCTATTCTGCCTGCAGGCCATATCCCTAAGGCCTCGGACATAGTGCACTGAGCGTCACTGAGCAGTGCTCTCGCTTGCTGACGCTCGCGCTACCAGGAGCTTTTTGCTGTCCTGACAGAGGAGACAGCAAGCGCGCTTGGGAAGCGGGTATCACTGTGTGTGTGTGTGTGTGTAACTTGGTAGCTGTCAGTGTGTGTGTGTGTGTGTCACTTTGAAGTGTTCTGTGTGTTTGTGTGTCACTGGGGAACGTGTGTGTGTGTGTGTGTGTGTTTGTATATTATATAATATTTAAAAAAATAAAAAAAGACATGTGGTGAGAATAAATTATTTATTAACATTGTGCAACTTTGATAAATATATTCACGCACGCACGCAAACACACACACACACACACATATATACATTATATATATATATATATATATATATATATATATATATATATATATATATATATATATATATACACACACACACACATACACATTATATATACACACAAACACACAAGGCACACACAAACACACACACACATGCACACACATAAATGCATACACACACACACAGACACACACATACACACACAATGCAAACACACACACACACAATGCAAACACACACACACACAAGGCACACACACAAAGCACACAATGCACACACACACAGGAGACAGGGACCGGAGCAGAAGGGGGGCAGGGACCGGAGCAGAAGGGGTGCAGGGACCGGAGCAGAAGGGAGAGAGGGACCAGAGCAGAAGGGAGAGAGGGACCGGAGCAGAAGGGGGCAGGGACCGGAGCTGAAGGGGGGCAGGGACAGGAGCAGAAGGGAGACAGGGACCGGAGCTGAAGGTGGGCAAGGACAGGAGCAGAAGGGGGGCAGGGACCGGAGCAGAAGGGAGACAGGGACCGGAGCTGAAGGGAGACAGGGACCGGAGCAGAAAGGGAGACAGGGACCGGAGCAGAAAGGGGGCAGGGACCGGAGCAGAAGGGGTACAGGGACCGGAGCAGAAGGGGGGCAGGGACCGGAGCAGAAGGGGGGCAGGGACCGGAGCAGAAATGGGGCAGGGACCGGAGCAGAAAGGGGGCAGGGACCGGAGCAGAAGGGGGGCAGGGACCGGAGCAGAAGGGGGGCAGGGACCGGAGCAGAAGGGGGGCAGGGACAGGAGCAGAAGGGAGACAGGGACCGGAGCTGAAGGGGGGCAGGGACCGGAGTAGAAGGGGGGCAGGGACCGGAGCTGAAGGGGGGCAGGGACAGGAGCAGAAGAGAGACAGGGACCGGAGCTGAAGGGGGGCAGGGACCGGAGCAGAAGGGGGGCAGGGACCGGAGCAGAAGGGGGGCAGCGATCGGGGCATCACCCTCTCCCCCCCCCCCTCCTACACACACACACACACACACACACACACACCTTCTGGCTGGTAATGGCGGCTCTGTGGGGAACCGGCTGCAGCCCCATTGGATGGGAGCGGTCAAGTGACTGCTCCTCCGCTTCCCCGAGCACCAAATATATCAGTTTGGCGCTCGGGGAACAGTTTCTCCTCCTCAGCGCGCATCAGCAGGGAGAAACTATAGCCGCTCTGATAGCAGATGCAGGGGCGTTCTGCATCTGTTCAGCGCGGCTCAGCACGCCTCAGCACGCCTGAGTGCTCTATGGCCCGGGCCTAAGACCTGGAAAACTGCCAGAGTTGTCCCAATCTTCAAAAGTGGGGACAAAAACACTGTCTCAAACTACAGGCCAATCTCTCTTCTCCCAATACTATCCAAAGTCATGGAAAAATGTGTTCTCTCCCAACTAAGTGATTACTAAACCAAGACAAGTATCCCTAGCCAATTCCAATCCGGCTTTTGCCCCAAACACTTCACCGTAACTAACCTGCTAAAAGTTTGCAATGAAATCCAGTGTGGAATGGAACAGGAACAACTCACTGGTGCATTATTCCTAGATTTTGCAAAGTCTTTTGATACGGTTGATCATGTTATCCTGCTTAACAAACTCCAGTGCTCTGGAATAGGGAAGCATGCTTTAATCTGGTTTCAGTCCTACCTATCGGGTAGATCCCAACATGTGTCCTTCTCAGGCTCTAACTCCAACCCCTTGGATATCACCTGTTGTGTCCTGCAAGGCTCTGTTCTCTTCAATGATCTTCCCACAGCTTGAAGGAAGCTTCAATACACATGTATGCAGATGACACAATCTTATATGCACACAGCCATAGCCTCTCCGGCCTTGAACACATACTTCAAGACTACATTTTTAAAGCTTCCAGTGACTGAGCTCCAGATCAGAACCAACACTAACACCACCCTAACTCCTGTCACTAGTTTTAAATACCTGGGCATATGGTTTGACTCCCACTTAACATTCAGGATGCCCATTGATACCCTGACATCCAAAACCTATGCCAAAGTAGGTGTACTTTACAGGAACAAATCCTCCCTTAGTATGCTGGTCAGAAAGCGTATCGCACAACAGATGCTAATGCCAATTATCGACTATGGAGACATAGTATACGGCTCGGCACCCCAAACCCATCTTGGCAAACTTGACACCCTCTAAAATTCAATATGCAGTTTTGTTCTCCAATGCAATTACAACACACACCACTGCGAGATGCTCAAAGAACTAGATTGGTCATCACTAGAGTCTAGGCGCAAAGTACACCTTTCCTGTCTTGCCTTCAAATACTTTCTGGGCAAGCTACCCATCTATCTGAACGAGCTCCTCACCCCTACCACGTGCAGCATTTATCTGAGATCTGACTCCAAAAGACTGTTCATGGTCCCAAGGCTCAACAAAGTATCCGGCCGCTCCTCCTTGTATTGTATTGTATGTCTTTATTAATATAGCGCCATAAATGTACATAGCGCTTTACAGTAGTAATACATGTGGTAATCAAATAAATAACAGATAATATAAATAACAGATCATGGGAATAAGTGCTTTAGACATAAAAGTAACATTAAGGAAGAGGAGTCCCTGCCCCGAGGAGCTTACAGTCTAATTGGTAGTTAGGGAGAACATACAGAGACAGTAGAAGGGAGTTCTGGTAAGTGCGTCTGCAGGGGGGGCCAAGCTTTATGTATCATGTGTTCAGAATATCTACAGTGCTATTCATATGCTTCTTTAAGCAAGTGTGTCTTAAGTTGGGTCTTAAAGGTGGATAGAGAGGGTGCAAGTCGGGTACTGAGGGGAAGGGGATTTCAGAGGTGTGGCGCAGTCAGTGAAAAAGGTTTAAGGCGGGAGAGGGCTTTAGATACAAAGGGGGTAGAAAGGAGACATCCTTGAGAAGAACGCAAAAGTCTGGATGGTGCATAACGAGAAATTAGTGCTAAGATGTAAGGAGGGGCACCCCAAAACTGGAACAACCTACCGGAAACTCTCTCAGCCACCACCAGTCTAAGTTCTTTCAAATCCAAAACTGTCTCACATTTTAATCTGGTCTGTAACTGTTTATAACCTATAATATATATTATCTCTTATTGTGCATGCAATGTCTTATATATAATGTACTAGCTGAGAGACCCGGCATTGCCTGTGAGTTACATTTACTGCACCGACACACTTTATTCGAGCAAATACCCAGTATGTACCTGGCAGATACCTGGAATGCGCCGCTCCTCACCTCTGACAAGCCCCGTTGCGTTTGCCTTCCCAGCCTGGGTTCATGCCTGGCTGACGGGCGGCTGATCTGTTAAATGATAATGATTAGGATTTAATAGGCTGCAATGCTTCGCGTGTCTACCAGATGGCATAAATTCATGAATTGTAATGCAGTATATATATATATATACTGTGCAGTATTGCAGCCAGCGGGAATCAAATGCTTCAATCCCTGCGTGGAAAATACCTCAATGCACTCGGGCAGAAAACAGTCACAAACCTCAATACACCCGGGTATACCCGAATTCGTGGGACTAGCCGAGCTCGAATAAAGTGTGTCGCCAGTGTAGCGCTAGGAAAAGGGGGGGGGGAGAGGGGGGGAAAAGGAGGGGAGGGGGACAGGGGAAAAGGAGGGGAGGAGGACGGGGGAAAAGGAGGGGGGGCAGTGGACAGGAGGGGGGGGACAGTGGACAGGAGGGGGGGACAGTGGCCGGGGGGAGGGGGGGGGACAGTGGAAAGGACAGTGAACAGGAGGGGATGGGAGGGGGAGGAGAGAGGACAGGAGGGGGGGGGAGAGTGGACAGGGGGGGGACAGTGGAAAGGACAGTGGACAGGAGGGGATGGGAGGGGGGGAGAGTGGACAGGAGGGGGGGGAGAGTGGACAGGAGGGGGGTGACAGTGGACAGGAGGGGGGGTGACAGTGGACAGGAGGGGGGGTGACAGTGGACAGGAGGGGGGGTGACAGTGGACAGGAGGGGGGTTGGTTTGCTTTAAATTGACGGTCCCTCCTCTCCACTCTACCTGTATCTTTCTCCGCTCCTGACCCCCCCGCCCCCCCCCCCCCCCATGTGTAGCTCCGGTCCCCACTCTACAGTGTCTGAGACACAGTGTAACACACACACACACACACACACACAGTGTCCCACACACACTGTCACGCTGTGACACACACACACTCACACACACTCACACACACTCACACACACTCACCTCTCCTTCTGGCCGCCACCATGTTAGTTAGTCCGCGAGGGAGGAAGGGGTCCTTCCGTCCGCCGCCATCTTAGGTGCCGTGTGGCAGCGGTAGGCTGCCCTGGCCAATGCCTGTCCCCGCGCCAGGGAGGTGAGCGGGAGGGAGGTGAGTGGAGGGAGCGGGAGGTGAGTGGAGGGAGCGGGAGGTGAGTGGAGGCAGCGGCAGGCTGCCCTGCCCACTGCCTGTCCCCGCGCCGGGGAGGGAGTTGAGCGGGAGGGAGGTGAGTGGAGAGGGAGGTGAGTGGAGCGGGAGGTGGAGGGAGTTGAGCTGGAGGGAGGTGAGTGGAGAGGGAGGTGAGTGGAGGCGGGAGGTGAGTGGAGAGGGAGGTGTGTGTGATGGGGGGCGGGAGACGACAGAGAGAGAGAGGTGTGTGTGTGTGTGTGTCTGTGTGTCCTTTGGCCTGTCACTCCACCTCAGGCCAATGAGAGGTGTGCGGGGGCGGGCGGGCCAAGGGACCAATGAGATTGCCGCTAGGGACACAGGCCATGCAGACATACAGTGCTTTCAGAAATATATAGTAGATATCCTGTTCACTTATGTAGCTATGTATTTTATTGTATTATTTGTCATCTTAACTCTGTGCCCAGGACATACTTGAAAACGAGAGGTAACTCTCAATGTATTACTTCCTGGTAAAACATTTTATAAATAAAATAAATAATTATATGCATATTAGCTTCCTTGATTCTAGCTTTTAAAGGGGACAGCAGTAGTTGTAAAACTATAAGTGCATCAACGCACAGCAATATAACAGATAATAAGTACAGTATACTGTATTAAGGTTTGTCAAAAAAATACGTTTCTCATCATGTGCTTATTATTTTATTGAAAATATTGGTATACATACTTTAAATTAGGTGGAGGGAGGGAATGTTAAAAAAGATTTTATATATATATATATATATATATATATATATATATATATATATATATATATATATATATATATATATATATATATATATATATATATATATATATATGCAAATATAACTGTATGCTCATCTGCATGTCTTAGGCAGGTCTGCAACCCCGCCTTTCCCCATCATCACCCAGCATACAGCACTTCCACTGCAGCAAGGGATTCTGGGAAATGACATGCAAATGAGCACACAGTGTCACTTTTTGCCTCAATAACCATTTTTAACATGGTTCCCTATAGGCTTAAGCTTGCTGCATGGTCACAGCTTTGAGCACAGCCAGGGTTAAGGTGCATACCCAGAAAACCACCCACAGACAGCTGTTTCGACCTTGATGGGTCTCATCAGTGTGGGGTTGATTTTACTGGGAATGCAAGAGAGGCTATGGGATAGGCTAAACCATAATACTGAGTTAAGTTATGGTGAGTAAAAAAAGTGACAAAAACCCTGGCTGTGCTCAAAGCTGTGACCATGCAGCAAGCTTAAGCCTATAGGGAACCATGTTAAAAATGGTTATTGAGGCAAAAAGTGACACTGTGTGCTCATTTGCATGTCATTTCCCAGAATCCCTTGCAGCAGTGGAAGTGCTGTATGCTGGGTGATGATGGGGAAAGGCGGGGTTGCAGACATGCCTAAGACATGCAGATGAGCATACAGTTATATTTGCATATTTGCTTTCCTGTGGAGGGTTTTTGTCACTTTTTTTACTCACCATAACTTAACTCAGTATATATATATATATATATATATACTATGTAAATACAACTGTATGCTCATCTGCATGTTATATATACAGGCATACCCCGGTTTAAGGACACTCTCTTTAAGTACACTCGCGAGTAAGTACATCTCGCTCAATAGGCAAACGGCAGCTCACGCATGCGCCAGTCAGCACGTCCTGAACAGCAATACCGGCTCCCTACCTGTACCGAAGCTTTGCGCAAGCGGGGAGACTATAGAACCTGTTACACATGCGTTATTTACATCAGTTATGCACGTATATGACGACTGCAGTACAGTACATGCATCGATAAGTGGAGAAAGGGTAGTGCTTCACTTTAAGTACATTTTCGCTTTACATACATGCTCCGGTCCCATTGCGTACGTTAATGTGGGGTATGCCTGTATATATATATACACATATACACATATACACATATACACAAATTTGCAACTTGAAAAGATAGTGCCTGAAGATGAAACAATATTTTATTCAATTTTAAACACATACTTAACAATCCGATATGTTGTTGTATTCTGAAATGCAGAACACATCTGCTTAAGATGTAATTAATCATGCCCATTTCTGCATTATAAAGGTATTTTGTTTAACGCAAGCAAATGTCTCCTTTTTTTTTTTTTTTTTGTAACTTAAATTTTATTGCATTTTTCCAAACAAGTGATACAGAATACAGTATACATTACATTCATTTTTAGTGTTAATCTCCGCTATAGACAGTACCGTATGTCAGCTTGTGAGACATATCCCGGTTTTTCGGGCCCTACTCGACCGGATTGTTTTGGGTAGACTAGCAATAAAGATAATAACATAATTCACATAGTACGATTGATTCAAATTGACAAACACAAAATCAATAAAGAAAAAAAAAAAAAAAAAAGGAGGTGGGTAGGAAGGGGGTAAAGGGGTGGCGCGGCCGGAAGAGGAGCATCGACTCGTGCTAGGTCTCTTCACCGCTCCTAGTAAGGTTCTTTGTGGGTTGCGTCCTCTCCAGTTTAACACCTCTGTAGGCGTTCTGTCTATTTGTCTGTGTAGTCGTTGTGAGCTGAGTTTCCGCTCCTAAAGGAGAACGCACCTTCATCTATCACAGCCAGATTGTGTTCCTCTCAACCCCGGGGATATCCGTCTGCGCCAGCCAAGGCGTCCATACTTTGAGATAATTGGTGCCAGTGTCGTTAACTAGACTCGTCAACTTTTCCATCTGGCAGATAAACCACAATCGATTTCGAATCTTTGGGATACTTGGAATTTCGGGGCGTTTCCATAGTGCTGCTATCTCGCTCCGTGTGGCTATTGCAAAATGTGCTATTAGTTTATTGTTTGCTTTGGACAGGCCCGTTAGTGGTCTATTCAAGAGGAATAGCCATGGGTCTGGGGGAATAGTGAGGTCGAAGACTCTCTGGATCCAATGTCTAATTTCTTCCCATAGTGGGGAGATCCGCGGGCAAGACCACAGCATATGTAACAGATCGGCCGATCCTCCGCACTGCCGGGGGCATAGTGAGGAGGATCCAGGCACGAACTTGGCTAATTTCATTGGGGTGAGGTACCACCGCATTAGGACCTTATATGCGTTCTCCTTTAGTGTGGTACATATGGAGCTTTTTGCCGTGGCCATATATATAGCGTTCCACTCGTCATCTTCTAATGTCTCTCCCAGGTCTCTTTCCCATTGGGTTCTAAATGACGGTGGCTGCTGTCTAAAGTTCGCAGAATCAACTACTTCCTTGTACAATTGTGATGTGAGTCCCTTTGTGTCGGTCTCTGCCAGACAGAGCTTTTCGAATGACGTCAGGGGGGGGTATGGGGCAAATTTGTTATAAAATGCTCGAAGCTGGAGGTACCTAAAAAATTCTGAGTGGGGTATATCTTTTTCTTCTCTGACGTGATCAAACGTTTTAATCTTGCTATTGTAACCCTCCAGATCTTTAATTCGTATATAACCTTTATGTTTCCAAATTGATGCATCTCCCTCCAGAAGGCCAGGAGCGAACTTGGGATTGTTCCAAATTGGGGACATCGAAGAATTACTCGTTGTGAGAGAGTATTTAGTCTTATTAGCCTCCCAGATAGACAACGAGTTGGTCATTGAGGAAAGCGGCATGTTAGCAGATCGTCGTGCTGTTTTAGGTAGCCAAATCAAGTTGCGTATTTTTAAAGGAGCGCAGGCAGCACTCTCTAATTCCACCCACCGTTTTAAATGTGGACTGGATTGCCATTGAACAATTTGGCTTAATTGAGCCGCTTTGTAATATGAGAGCAGGCAGGGTACCGCTAGGCCCCCTGCTAGGAAATGTCTCTTAACACATCCACAACCATAAACACGCCTAGACCTTTCAGTATTGTTTTCCTCAAGACTTTTTGAAATATCCAGAATAAAGAGCAATTTAGTGCAGGTATTTATCAAGAATTACAGCCCCTGTTTTTAAGCCATAGAAGTCTATGAATCAGAACTTTCAAAAGATTTGAAAACAAAGTATTTTATGACTACTTCTTCCAATGAGTAACAATGAAACCAATAGCCATATAAATGAATTATTCAATTGTAACAGAAGTCTGAAACTCGTTTACAACAAAACCCTATCTAACATTATTAGTCAGACACTAATCTTAAATCAAAAAATAGATGAATAAAAACTATATCACTCTCAATTTGAGTCCCATTCTATAAGACAAGTTTGTTGTTTTTCTCAGGAAAATGGCCTTTTAATAAACCATATTTCAACAAGCATCTTAAAAAAAAATGTTTTTGAACATTCCAAAGCTGGGGAAAGATTGATTACTGTACTTAGGGAAACATTTTTGATATGCCACACATTATGGAGAATCTCTTGGGACATAGTAAAATGTATTTTCTGTCTAGTAATGTGAAACTTACTTGTAGAACCACGTGTCTCCTGAAAATTGTAAAAAAAAAAATACATCAATTACAGGTCCACTTGATGAAATTACTACTTTCTCAAGAAAACAATTAATGGACATAAACTGCATTATAGATTAGTGACCAAAATAATATATTAACATGTCTTGGATGTACAAACAAAATACATAAGTAACACATCATTTTAATTGAAGGCTTCCATCCTGAGATCATTACCACTTGTCGGCAGAATGTAAGAAATGGGAGAGGTAAATAAACTTGGTATTTTGATTCCATTCCAGTTAAATAATTAAAAAGAAATCTTAGACAGTATGCCAAACAGGAATGAGATATAATTTCTTTCAGACACAGAAAATCATCACACTGGCTTTGATGTTTTGTTTTGTTCCATTTGGAATACACTTTGTTCTATAACAATTTTAAAGTAACAAACATGAAAAATCAGCCTTCTTTTGACCAAAACATGCATTCTCACCAAAATTCCTTTCTGCCGATAAGTAGCTGCAGTGTACTGTGCTGTGTATTTTATAACAGGAGGTATAAAATTCAGAAAGGCGTTTAAAAATGTTTTGCCAATATATTTACCATATTTAGCCATTTTGCTTTCAGCAATTGCTTTTGGAATCAAAACAACTTTGCATTATGTCAACTTGTGTACCATTTTAATATACTTACACCATTTACAAATTAATATACAACCGAATGGCTGAAAAAAGAATGTAATCATGATTTATGTTTGAAAAAGGATGCAGACCCTTTTTGTAATAACAGGAAACTGATCTGCAAACAGCGAGAAAGCAGCAAGTGTATATAATTTAGGTTTGACTGCTGTTCTATGTACTTCCAGTTACTCAAATCTTTTCAGGAGAAATATTTTCACCCACCCACAGGAAGCTCATCTGTTTTGGAAGTAAATAAACTTACAGAAGGTAATAGGGGTCTTACAATGTATCTGTTGGCACTTGTCTGTCCTTGTCATTAAGTTTATGTAATTGATGTCTCTCTGTACCCTCCACTGTACCACACTGCGGAATATGTTGGCGCTTTACAAATAAAGGATAATCTATTCTAATTGTATGACAGTCGGACTGCCTATTAGCTAGAAACACATCCATATCCCAGTCAGTACTAAAGGTCATTACTGTCTGTTCCAGAACAAATGTAACTGTTATGTTGTATGTTGCAAACATTATAATACAATCTTTATTAGCGGCATAATTTAATAAATAGGATTTGCACATTTTAATATGTGAAGTCCTGATGTTAAATCTATCCCTTTAACCAATACATGTTAACTTTCACAGACACATATCACTGGAATTTAGAGTTCTAGACCACAGATATAATTTTAATGGAAAATGGATATAATTTTAATACAAAGTGGGACTGATAAAGGTGACTTGACAAGTCTTCATTCATGTAATGGCCTGTTTGTCACGGGAGACCAGGCATTTACACCTTTTTACCAGGATCATACATTGAGCAAAACAGGTAAATGAAATAAATTGTAAATGTATTCACAGGAAAAGGCAGAAACACAATGTTACACAAACTACATAAGAAAAGACACACTTACTGTGTGTCTGGGGTGAAATCTATACTTTCCTAGGTACAGGGGCTTCTATATCCAAAGCTTACCCTGACAGGGACCTAGCCTGAAATGTCCTGGAATTGAAATCAGCCTGCAATTCCAGATGCCACTGCTCCCCTCTTTCTAGAGGACATGAATTTACTTGCTGGACTTGGTGCTTAGAATCTACAAATCTGATTGGCTCAGGGGTTTTTAATACTTCTGAGTTTCATTCACAAATCCCAATCCGGGCATGGGATTTTCCTAACCAGCCAATCAGAGCGATGCTGGTCTTGTGAAGCCGGGCACGTGGGGGTGCTGATGCTGCCAAGGGCATGTGCAAGGTTGCCACATCAGCCACTTGCTATTCTGAAGCCACACGCTGGGTTGGGTTCCTCCAAGTCTGGTGGGGCAAGTGGAAATTCTGAGAACTTCCATTCATCCCAGGACGTGGGTACTTGAGTTCTTCCTTCCTGACCAAATGGTCTTGACACCTCAGACATCATCTGTGGCTTTCATATCCGATGTCCTGTCAGACATACTGGCACCAAGTTGGTAGCCCCAGTGGCCTGTCAGAACATTGGTTCTGAAAGTCACAGCTCATTTACTGTGTACTTAACACACTTTAATAAAATGTAGACTTTAAGAACCTATTTCTTTCTAGTATGGGAAATAGAATAAAAATATGCACTTTATTTTTCACTAGCCATATTCCCACACATATTCCCCAGCATACACTTAGTATGGATTCTAATAATCCCCTCATAACCTTATATGTATGGTTGGAGCACCTCAGAACCTGTATACCGGTTCTGGGTGACCTGGGCATTTACTGGGTATCCCCATTAACCTAGGGACCCCTTAACTGTTTCAGGGACACCTCACATCCCTATGCCCCTTTTACCTTTCCGGTCTGTGCTGAAGCAGGGAACCCCTTGGGGTGAGTCGTGGAAGCGTTTTCAAGGGGAAGTATTGCTTGGACAATGTGCCTACATGTATCCAGGAATCACTCATGATTCCCGGGTACATTTTTAGGGGAACCAGAAACCGAGCTACCGAGACATATTCTGACAACACTTTCTCCGCAAAACCCCACCTGGAAACTCATACCACAGCAATCTCTGCTTGATGGCACTCCTGGAAAGGTAAAAACACATGAAAGACTTTATTATCGCACATTACAGGTTAGGCATGTACAAACCCTGGGCTCAAGAGCTGACATCTGGAACCCCAATACATAGATCAGAGATAACCAAACAGGCTTAAACATTTATCGTGAAACTGGTTACCCCCTCACCGTCACACTGTTCAGTTGTTAAGCAATATGTTACAGTCCCTCACACGGGAAAGGGCTTAAAAGCCAATATCCAACCACTGCCCCCACTATCTTGTATTTCTATTGAAGAAAGATGCTTCTATGAGATTTTTTGTAATTAGAAGAATAACAAAAGCTACATTTTGTAGCATTTTTCACTTTTTTTATCCTTGAAAGACGATGCTAATAGCATCTGGCTTTGTGTGTGAGGAAATGTCTCCCTTTATAGCTACTACGTCATTTTCATTTTATCACACACGTACTGTACAGCGGCAAGTGCATTGCAAATGGGTTTTTATACGTTTCTATAAATATATGAACCACATTGTTTTCCAACCTATCTGAATTGGAAAGAAAGGTTAATAATAGCACTTATTCTTAGTTGTTCACCTATGGCCCCACATATATATACACACACAGTTAGAAATCCAGACTGGAACTAATTACAGTTGTGATTGTGTCAGAGGAAGGCACCCAGTTTATTATCAGCAGGGAAAAGCAATTAAAGCCTTGTGCAGACAACAACATGTAAGTACTGCAGTTAGAAGCTGGGAAACAAGCAGCCAAAACATTGGTGATATTCCACTATTGCTCCAGGGGTCTGGATCTCACAACATAAGTTTAAGATGCTTTGCATCAAAAGGGATCAAAAAGTCTTAAGTGATCAATCTGCAGGTAATTCCCTGAGGACTTTGAACATTAACACTGCATTGGAAACAATCTCTACCATGCACATACATGCCCACAAAATGTGTACCAGTGGCTGATACTATACACTTCATACATTGATCTTGACCCCTTGCAGATGCACTTACCAGAACACCCTCCAACCGTTTCTGTATGTTCTTCCTACTTAGCAATTCGATTGTGAGCTCTTGAGGGCAGGGACTCCTTTTCCTAATGTTACTTTTATGTCTGAAGCACTTCTTCCCATTATGTGTTTGTAATTTTTGTTATTTATATGATTGTCATGTGTATTACTGATGTAAAGCGCTACAGTATGTACATTAATAGCACTATATTAATAAAGACAAACATACACAAGTAGCCCCTTTTCCCCCGTATCTAAGGGGACTAATTGTGCTGCTGTTACCCTGTGGCTCACAGAAGGCCTGAGCACCCGCAGCTGGGAGCCTGGGGTGAGCTCTCGTTCTCCTCGGTGCAGAACCTCCACCTGAGAGGGATCCCAGCGCAGCGGGATAACCTCTTTCAGGACCACTTACAGTGAAATGATACACACACCAGTATATAACAATTGGTTTACTAACAATAGAATAACGGTACTATAGACGGACGTTCACAGAGGTACACAATTGGAGGCTTTTATAAAGTGAAATTATAATAAGGCTTTATTGTGCCTTTTTCTTTTTATCAGGAAATCATCC
The DNA here is from genome assembly GCF_040206685.1 of Ascaphus truei. Lineage (NCBI taxonomy): Eukaryota > Metazoa > Chordata > Amphibia > Anura > Ascaphidae > Ascaphus > Ascaphus truei. Next base: position 225,757,968 of record NC_134485.1, read on the forward strand.
AAACACAGGGGGGGGGAACAAAGCTTCTATTCACTTGGGAGTATTTCTAGTGAAATCCTATGCAATTAATTCACATCTCCGTTAGTTAAGCATTTCTCCCAGCCCCAAAAATATAGCATGAAATAAGCAGATATAAGCAGTCTCTTAATTATGAAAGTCTTATCTGTTTCTTGCTGTAGAGTAAGCTTCTCTGCTCTCCTGGAACCGCACCCGTGCGTGCACAGAAAATATCAGCATCCAGGTTTAGAATTCTTATTTGGTCTCTTGCAATCAGCTATGCTGGGCAGAGCTCAAGACCGGTCAGCTCCAGAGATGTGTGTTCTCTTGGTCAGTCTCTCCTGGGAGTCTCAAGAACACTCCTCTGTGTCTCCAAAGGTCAGCTCTCATTCAGAGCTAAGGAGTCACTTCCTGTCTCAACAGACAGGCTTTTGTAAGCAATCAGGCAGGTGGTGTTTATTAATTGACTACCAGCAGTTAACCACCACACTGCCAGATTAAAGGCACATTACTTGAACAGGGATTACTCCCCTGTTACAGGTACCAAACAATATAACATACAATAACAACAACACAGGGTGAGTGTCCCCCAAAGTACCTAGGGTGCGTGGCACCAATACCCCTGGAGTCCTCCCCCAATGAGAGTCAGTCCCACCCATGTGTAGGGAGCAGCGCTACCCCTGTGGACCATTGGTGCTCTTTACCTCCCTGGGCACTGCTGTACCCAGGTACCGCTGAATGAGCAAAAAGTATCCGTCTGATCACACAACGTCTGCTGAATCCTCTCTCTGGTCCGCATAAGCATCCGCCTCTTGAGGGAGCTCGAACTGGAGGGTGTCCCTTAATGTCTATAGTTGCCTCTGGTCTGATCCCAAACCGCAGGCTGCAGCTCACCGCATGGAGTCTCTTCACTGGTGCTACACCTGACACTATAAGGCTAAAAGGTAGCGTCCCTGTCTGGGGTCTTCCCTATAGCAGCCACAATCTAAAAGGTAACCTAGGACCTAGCTGGGACCTAAGGGACAAACCTAGTCCTAGTCCAGGGGAGCATTGCTCCCTGGACACTACCTCAACGGTTCTCACCTTGTTCCAACTGCCAGCAACTGCCTGACTGTCTGAACATTCTACCTGCATGTCCCTCAGGCTTCTGGGACATGTAGTTTCTTGCAAAGCCTCTCCTAAGATGGCTGCCGCAACTCTGGGGATTGCACATGCGCAAAAACTCCACTGCACATGCGCGAAACCTAAAATGGCCACCACAACTTCTTGCTTCTGTATGCATGCTCACGGCTGCAATTGCGCATGCTCAAACTACAAGATGACGGCCCCCACTTGCCGGGTACGCCGCAGACCTCCGCCGCTCCCATACACCGCAGCCGTCACCATCCCTGGCACCAGAGGTAAGAGGGGACATGGCTACACACACACATACATACCAAAGAGGTTGTGGATATCAATGAGATGTTTTTTTCATTAAATTCTTACTTGCTACATCCTTGGACAAGATAGGCTTGATTATAAATAAAGATGAAAAGGTTTAGTAAATGTAGCTCCTCTGTTATTCTGTTTTTGTTGACTGAAAACATGCTGTATAGTTAAAAACACGGCATCATTCCCTTCTTTGTTAGGGAGTAAACAAAGTGACATGATCTGTGTAATAAAGAGGAGATAAAGAGACAGATTGTTTTTCTTTGCTGTTGATTGGTTTAATTTCAAGCTCTGATATTTTGTCATGTTACATTACAAAAACTGTGGTATTACAATTTTGTAATAATGTTTGATGCCTCTTTTCCACTACTACTGTAGTATGTGGAAGAGGTGCTGCAATAGAAAATTTGCATTGGACGCATACTGTACCTGTGGGTATGTATCAAGATGGTGCAATTTGCTCCAAAAGAGTAAAAATGTCCATTTATATCAGTTTGCAGCAGTGGCAATTGTATGAAGCTTCTTTATCATGTTTCTTACATTTAGCGCAGATCCGGCACAAAGAGAAGAGAAAACTTTACTATTTGTAGGCACAACATGTGATACAATTAATTATGATATTATGATGCCGATCCTCTCCCCTAACTTCTTCTATAACGCCCCCCCCCCCCCCCATTACCCAAATCACTCCTCACTGGTACAAAGCATGGAACAAAGCATGTTGATAAACTTACACAAAGTGACGCAGAGTCAACATGATGGAATTTGCACCCATTTTTGGAGCAATGCTCCAATTTGGATTTGAGACATTGTGTATGAGGCCGTGCATGTTGATTGTATGTCTGGCATCTCGTTGGTCCTTAACATGACACCGTAAATGCATTAGATTTACCAAGGATTAAACAAGAAAGCAAACAGGTGAAATGTTTCTGGACAAAGTTGAGGAGAAAGTCATGCACAACCCAGTCTCCCAATAACACTGGCTCTAGTGTATATCAGTCTTCAATAAAAAATGTTGTTGGTTTTGAAATACATTTTTATGACAGAGATAAATATTTACAAGACCGAGGTCAGAGTTTGCTTACGATTGATGCTCTACAATTTCAAACAAGGACATATTGCCTAAATTAGGTATTGTGACATCCTAGAAGCAATGAAGCAGAGAACTGAGCTCACCCACCCTTTCCTTGTAATTTTACATGTGGGGTTTGTTGTTTTGCAAATGGCCTCCCTGGATAGGTTCAGTTTAGTTAAGGTGTAGAATGCAGAGGTCAGTGCCTAGAGCCTCAAACTGAATGGCTTTGCCAGGGCGGACCTGGGAGGTGCGGGGGCTCAGAGATCTTGTCCTCTTAATCTGAGCTGCAGATTGAGACGTAATAGGAATTATGAACATCAACAAGACCGATGTGATGTTAATTGCTGTAAGGAAGTGACCTTTTTGCTCCATGTACTGTTTGGTATGTTTGTTGTATGGTTGTTGTGTCGGGTGGCAGATTACTAGGACATTGTTTAGAGTTGCCGTGCTGCAGAAGGACTTTTGCTGCATTGATTTAGGACCTGGCGCATTGCTACAGTATACCTCATGGGAACTTTAATGATGAACAGCCCTGGTGAAATTTGGCATATAAAAGCCTATATAAAAAGGGAAGACGTACAAGAAAATAAACGTAAATGTTTACTCTTATATTGTAAATGTATGTTTTTTATGTAGCATACATAGAAAAATATTAAGTATTATAGGATTTTATAAACAAGAAATAAATCCTAGAAATCAATGTGTTAGAATTCTTAGTACAGTATACTTTATCTACAGTACATCCCTTAGCTAGACCTTACTGATAGCTTTAATATAATAAGAATTGTAGGCTGGCCTTAATATTTATAGCAAACAAATGGTTAGAAATGTCTGTCCTACAGTAAAAATGACCCCAGTGATACAATATAAAAATGTGTAATGTACATTAGTCAGTGTATTTACATTAACTCTTGAGTCTTTGATACATACCTGCTGACATATTTCAAATCTGAGATCACATCACTCAAGGACATCTTTTATTGTAAAATAATTGCATACAGTATGGTACATCAGTTTAATAGACAAAAGCAACTCCTAGCTTTATATATTTGTTTAGTGTGACTAGTAAATGCCAGTGGTCATGTAATAGCATGGGCTTTTACAATGTACTGTATCACTACTTTTGAACCTAAGCTTTTATAATTAGTATACAATAAATATCTGAGAAAACATTGCTGTAAGACCATTATCAGCGGGTATATCCCTTGCTATTGCAAATCCAATGTTATATCATTCCCGGAATGTTACATGTGAACGTGGGTACAGCAAGTACAGTAGCTTTACCCAAATAGGACAGTCCCTGAATATCAGTTTCTGGTGTAAGTTCCTTGTGAATTGTGCAAGTCACTTTATCTCCCTGTGCCTCAGGCACCAAAATCATAGATTGTAAGCTCATTTGGGCAGGGACTCTGTCTGTATAAGGCCTTGTCCAGGGTGACGCTCAGCGAGCGCTCGCGCTGGCAGCGTTTTAACACATTGCTGCAATGTGTGTGGCAAGCGTGAGCAAGCGCCTGCGCATGCACTGCGCTTAGCTGAACAGAATATATTGTGCGCAACTAATCAACCTCTAATACTATCAGTAATAAAGTGTATTTAACATAAACCCTTCTAATTTTTTTACCCAACTGGTAAAACCACAAAAAAACACAGTGTGAACAATAAAGAAATTTACATAACCGTGTAGTGTGGTGAAGAGAGGGTCTGCTGCTATAAAACAAGGGGTGGCTCAGCACCCCCCAAACACTAAAGAAATGGAGACAAAAAAACAGCGCACAACGCAAATGGTGAAGTATGAAAGTGACAAGTGTAAATTAAATTAGGGGATAAATATTCTGCGTACATCAAGGTATTAGAACATAAACATTGAGTGTGTTAAACACACAAGTTACCACTCGGCGGCTGCTAGTACAGGAGTCAGGAGTTTGCTTCCTTCGGCAGACGTCTGGGACAGCAGCTGCGATGTTATCCTTTCCTAGGAACACCTCTGCATACGATCACCGTCTCTGTGGGGGACTCCCCTCTGATCAGCTGGGCTCCAGGTAAGTAAAGCAGTCTGTAGCCTGCAGACGCACTTAGAGGGTCCCCGGATTGGTCAGTGAGGGCTTGAGTGGTTTGCAGAGCTCTCCGGTTAGTGCAGTCACACACGGAGGTGAATCAGCTGGCTGTGAGTGAAACTCCAGTATGCCACGCTGTCGTTCCGTAACGGGACGCTGTGTAGTGACGTCACCGTAGCGATTTCACGAAGTAAACAGCAAGAGTGGAAAATAGTCTCTAAGGTGCCCAAAAATGCACACAATGATAAAAATAGAAATAAACACATAGACCAAATAACATCCTACGCGTTTCGTAGTAACAACCACTCAAGCCCTCACTGACCAATCCGGGGACCCTCTAAGTGCGTCTGCAGGCTACAGACTGCTTTACTTACCTGGAGCCCAGCTGATCAGAGGGGAGTCCCCCACAGAGACGGTGATCGTTTGCAGAGGTGTTCCTAGGAAAGGATAACATCGCAGCTGCTGTCCCAGACGCCTGCCGAGGGAAGCAAACTCCTGACTCCTGTACTAGCAGCCGCCGAGTGGTAACTTGTGTGTTTAACACACTCAATGTTTATGTCCTAATACCTTGATGTACGCAGAATATTTATCCCCTGTTTTAATATACACTTGTCACTTTCATACTTCACCATTTGCGTTGTGCGCTGTTTTTTTGTCTCCACTGCGCTTAGCTGCTTGCATAGGCAAGCAAATTTGAATATGCCGCTCGCTGGCATGTCACATGAGCGGTTCGCCCAATAAGGGCGAACCAGCTTTGTGACGTCATGGCCACGCCCCCCGCGCACGCAACTAGCTGGCCATAAATCGCCCGGCCCAGCAGAGCGTGTGATATTACCGCACACGAGCACCAGCGTGCTCGCTCCCTGCCTGGCCGCAGCCTTATGCCTACTGTATGTGCTGCGTACCGCGCGCTATACAGTAATGCTGCACTATATGTGCCATTGGGAGAAAAGCGCTATATGAAATAAAGTTATTATTTGTTTTTCCATTGGGGAATGTTTTCAATGTTGCATTTATTGATATTGAGATTTATACCAAAGACAAAAAGGAAGAAAATACTGTATCTTATTATAAAAATGAACTCATTGGCTTGTTAAGGTAATGAATAAACAGAGAAAGTTTGTTTACAAAGCAGAAGCTTTCAACTAGAATTTCAAGTACAGGTTGTCCTTCATTGGTATGCTGAAGGGCTATTGAGATTACTGCACACCCACTGAATATGACTGTTAAACGTTTTAGCCAATACTGCAATTCTAAGATTCGTAATCTGTACAGAAATGTCAGGATCACTTAACATTAAATAATATTATATTCATTATGTTCTTCCCTGTTCATTGTAAATAATGCACAATGCAAATGTTTTCAGATTTTATAAGTGAATTAAACTTTTGCTGCTGTTCACGATTGATGCTTATATTGCTGATCCATGTCTAAAAGGCAATTCTTATAATACTGTACTCCCTACAAATCATTTTAGCTGAAAGATGACTGCAACGATCTAATCACAATATTTGCTGAATGCACAAAACACTTAGAAAAATCTCAGATTTGCCATGATTGGCTCCTCAGACACTATGCAACATGAGGCACCGTCTCAACTGGCTCTTGTCACGCTTGATAGTTTGTGAAAAATGCTATACAGTTTTGCTGTGTGTTTCGGCAGATTATATTATATTCTAATTTCACAGAAGAACACAGTGGCATTAAAGTTCCTGGCAGTGAAAGTCTGTGACCAGTTGCCATCGCCTCCTGTGGATATACTTATGGGTACATTGTATGTACTGTAGTTCAAAGCGGCTGTTTGGGGAGTTTTCAATTGAAAATCCCCTTTGAACCGCGGCTTCAGGTTTTATAGAATTGAACCCTTAATGTGTTTAACCTCTGGTTAAATGCATTAAAATACTTATGGAACTGTAGAAGGAATTATAGAGGGTAATGCTGCTGGATGTGTTTAATTGCCTCTGTGCTCATGCCACGGTAAAAGTATTTGTGTGTGCAGCACCTTTTCCCCCATCCTAAGGCCGCGCTTATAGTGCTGCGACGCGACCGATGCCGTCGCCACCAGCGAAAGCTATCATTTGATTTTGAGCGACGTCACTGGCGACAAGGCCAGTGACGTCACGAAAGGGGGCGAGCCGCGGTCTCTGCTTTAGAGACAGTCACATGTGGCGACTGTCACTAAAAAAATCAAACAGACCCGGCTTAAACATTTCTGGTCCCGCCGTTGCTCTGTCGCGCTTACTATAAGCACTTGCGACGGAGTCAATGTATTTGTTTTGGAGCGCCGTCGCAAGACACTATAAGCGTGGTGCATACCTGTGAGGTAGAACAGAAGGCTTGAGATCTCTGCAGTGGTATAGGGAGACATCAGGACAGGCTATCAGGGATGGTTCTTCGGTCAGCGCAGCGCCTCCAGCCCAGGAGGATCCTGGATCAGCCAGGATGAACCTCAGGGGCAACCCTTCTTGGTAGTTCACACTTCAAACATCACACCAGAGATGATATAACTGGGTTTATTTGGTTCAGTACAGCATTACAGGTGCCATTCCCTTAAGTTTTGAGACCCTGGGCACCCCTCCTCAGCATGCCTTACCCCCTAACAGGGCAAAGCCTCAGCCCTCTTCTGTCCAAGAGAGACTTACTGCTGCATCCTCATAGCTGGGAGGGCAGCACAGAACTAACTCCCAGAACCCTTACTCTAACCTCTAGAGGGAAACCCCTCCTTCCCAGGGGAGTGGCTTGTAAGTCGGCCATAGACCCCCATAGTAATAACAGGCTAATCCTAAACTGTATTAGGTAACACATAACAATACAACCAGGCCCTGCAGGATTTGTTCCCAACACTGCCCACTATTTACTGGGACTTCAAGTGCCAGAGGGGCCAGAGAATTAGTAGTCCAAGGGGACTTGGCTACATGTGCATGCAGTTTACTCATTTCTAACCACTCTTTTAAAGACAGGCATTATAAAGTAGACGTTTTATGAGCATGACTTTTCTACTTATGGACTGACACTTTCAGCTGTGCAGCAGATGACTGCAAGAACCCCCAAGATCCCAGCAAGCTGTTTTGAACAAACTCCCATTCATTTCCTAAGTACTAAATCTCAAGAGAGTAAAAAATGTTTAACATTATGATAAGGAATTTGCAGAACGCTGATTGCTTTGCACATCTCTATGCATTAATAATTCATCATTATTCTGCTGTAGCATCTAACATCAAAGGAATTAAAGCACTTTGCCATCAATCTTAACTTACCTGTGCTCTAAGTAAGGCTCCTAGAAAGTTTATAGACGCATGAAAGACCAGCGCATAAGTAAATCTAATAGAAAGTGCATGTTGTGTCTATTCAGATCCTACCTGTATATTGAATCATCTTACATGTTTATTAAAAAGTACATAGGGAGCTTTAGTATCCTAATGTGCTAACTTTTTTGAAGTAAAAAAAAGTGCATTCCTTTCCCACATGTCTTACTGTGCTCCTACTTTATAAAAAGGCAACTAATGCAAATCCAGATTGGATTCTATGACCACTAAGCAGGAAAAGATCTCAAACTGTAAGCTTTGTTGGCCTTCTTGTTTGTTACACTGAACCTTATAGGTATGTAGCCCCTTTTTTCCATAACTAAAGGAACAACTGGAACTGCTGTTATCTGTTGGCTACCAGAAGGCCTGAGCCTCCGCCACTGGGAGCCTGGGGTGATCTCTTGTTCGTCTCTGTGCAGCGCCTCCCCTGTGAGGGATCCCAGTGTAGCGGGATAAGCCCTTCACAGGAATAAAATACTAAATACACACACAGGTACATAATAACGGGTTTTACTGAACATATAACATGCAACCTGTACCCCACAGTATATAACACACACCACCCCAATACACCAAGTGAGTGTCCCCCAAAGTACACAGGGTGCTTGGCACCAATATTCCTGATGTCCATTTCCCCCAATGTCAGAGCCCACCCGAAAGTGGCGCTATCCTATGAATTGTTCGTGCACTTGTTTAGGTACCTGCCCAGGTGCTCCAGCAACCTGGCACTGCCGAAAAACAAATGGGGATCCACTGATCCAGCGACGTTGTAGTTCCGCAAAGGCGTCTGGGTGGGGTGAACTCCCGTTGGAGGGTCTCACCTTTAAGAATCTATATCGTGGGTGGTCTGGTCCCAGACCACAGGCCGCGAGTCACCGCGTTGCGTCCTGTCACTAATGCCTAACACTATCAAGGCTACTGAGGAATGTCCCTATCTGAGGGCCTTTCCCTGAAGCAGCCACACGCTGTGCATGGTTGGGGCATATCTGGGACCCAAGGGGCAATCTGGCCTAGTTTGGGAACAACTAGCACCGGATACTACCTTCCCCTTCTGTGTCCTGGCTCCAACTGCCAGCACGAGCTTCTTCGCACCAAACTGCCTCTCTCCTCACCGTGAATCTGGCTGCCCTATTGGCTAACACTGCCCACGTGATCAGGCTGCCCCAGAGCACTCTGGATAGTGTAGTTCCCCTTTGGAGCTTAACCTAAGATGACCGCCGCTACTCTGGTGCCACTGCGCGTGCACACCTCTCCCAAATGGCCGCCGTACCTGGGAACACTGCGCATGCGCAAGATATCTTCTGCGAATGCGCGCCTATCTGCAATGGTGGCGTCCGCTGTGGAGCTCTGTGAGCTCCTGCAGCCCCCCAGTGTCTTCCCTCCCTCAAAGCCACCCAGGCCCTATGCAACCTTGATCCTCTTCCCCCCCAGACCTTACTGGCATCCTCTGCCCTGCCCCCTCCCCCCCTGACTTTCGACCTTCCCGGCACTAGGTCTGTCCTCTGCGGGCCATATGCAGCAGGCTCCTCTGCTGCCGCCCGGTATTGGTGCTGCAGGCCCCCCCCTGTCTTCGGTAAGTCTGATTTTTTTTAAAAAAAATATGTATTGGGGGGTGGGTGTATTTTTATATGTATTGGGGCAGTGAGGGTCTTTTTAAAATATATTGGGGCGATTTTTAAAAAAAAATGTATTGGGGCGGTGGGGGTCTTTTAAAAATGTATTGGGGTGGCGGGGGTCTTTTTAATATATATTGGCAGGGGCGGGGTATTTTTATTATGTATTGTGGGGTTATATGTATTTAGCGGGGTTGGGTTTTTGGTATGTATTTTGTGGGGGTGATTGAGTGAGAGTGGGGTAATTGATGGAAGGTAGGGGCGAGTGAGAGAAGAGAGGTGGGGAGGGAGTGAGGAAAAGAGGGAGTAAGAGTGAGACGCAGGGGAAAGAAATACATGGGTAGAGGGTGGGAAATAGAGGGGTCTCGTGAGTTGTGAAATGGGAGGGGCTGGGTGACCGCCTGGGGGGGGAGGGGTGGACACACGTCTAGTCCTGGGCCCCAGGAAAGCTGTCTGTGGCCCTGACTGCATCCTTTATGTCTAATCATCAGTAAACACCAGGAATAGATACTGATATATTATGGAAGAAGCTTCTTAGTAGTATAGTGAGAATATATGTACAGTATGGAAAAGGAACTGCATGGGCACTGAAATGTGTATTTGTGTTAAAGTAAAAATATTTATATACCTTAACATAATAAACGTGTTCTGAACATTCGCGATTTGCAAAAAAAAAGTCCCAAAAAATGTCAAAATTTGCAATAAAACGGAAATGGTTAAAGTTCACTTGTGAATTTACAGCAATCTGTGGGTTTTCGTTGTGGGGAGGCTTTTTCTGTGACTTTTGTGAAACACGTTGTATTTCTCAATGCTATTAGTTACAAAATGTGTCAAGAGTTCTCATGGCTAAAAAGGGGAAAACAGACATTTTCATTACGTCGCAAATTTCTTATAAAGTATGCACAAATGTTTCATTACTGCATGAAAGATTCATGAGGGGAACCGGGACAGCTCCACATTTTTACAATCAATTGATGCTGCACAATCATTTTCAAGCAGGGAAATAAATGACCACATCACTCCATAAAGTATAATACTTTAATTGGCATTTTGTTTATAGCAGCTTGGTTCATGTAGTGTAGTCATAATAAACATCTATGCTTTGTAAAAACTCAAATCTGTTTGCATTCTTAATGAAACCAACCCAAAATGTAATTGTTTATAGAACTACTGCTGGTCAGGCTTCCCTATTAGAAACACATTGCACAATTTGCATGCATGATGCTGTAGTTGACAAAAGAGCACTAGTAGCAGAATTCAGTTTGGTTTTATTTCAGTGCTCTGTTTAAAAGAAATGCATAAACAACTACCGAAAACTGCCATTGTGTGCAGTTTCAAGAAAATATGGGTGTTCTTCAGATTGTGAGAGAGGTAGGAGAACCACTAGTGCCACGGATGCCAAGGGAATGCAGAATGTGGAAAAGAAGAGGGTGATCAACAAGATAAAATGCAGAGGAGAGATCCAGAAGGATCAGAGTGGAGTCATTTCCTTGAGGTTTGGGAATACATTTGTTGTTTTGTGCAGTGCGGTTTCAGTGGAGTATGCTGCAGAGGAGCGGTGCGCAAACTGGGGGGCACAAGATTATTTAGGGGGGGCGTAGGCTGCATGTGGGGAAGCCTGGGGGCGGGCAGAGCTGTGCACGGGCGGCCAAGCAGCTCACAAACTCCGTGCTGCTGTCTCTGTGCGATGTCTGCCTGCAGCGGGGGCGGGGCCTTCCCTGCACACAGACAGCCCCTCCTCCTCCTGTCCCAGATTTCAGCCGACATGGGGGACTGGAGCAGGCTTAATAGTGAAAGTAAGTGGAGAGGGGGGAGAGACACTGGGGGGAAGGTGAGAGAGAGGGGGGAGAGACACTGGGGGAAGGTGAGAGAGAGAGGGAGACACTGGGGGGAAGGTGTGAAAGAGAGAGAGAGAGAGACTGGAGGGGGAAGGTGAGAGAGAGAGAGAGACACTGGGGGGAAGGTGAGAGGGAGAGACACAATGGCTAAACGGAGGAAGGTCAGGCAGAGATGGCAGAATTGAGGGGCTTGGGAGGATACGTTTTGGGGGCCTGAGGGTTCTTCTTTGGGTCAGGGGGGTCACTTCGGAGTATTGATCAGCAGGAGAGATTCATCAGTACCCCCCTTGAGTTTGGTTATTGAGGTCCCTGATCCTTGGGCAACATTTAAAATGGGAATAAATAAATAATACATAAAACTGGTAGGTAGGAGTGGATGACACTGGGGAAAGCAAATGGGAGAAGGAAAAAAAAGGGGGGCAGGAGAGGGAAGGGATGTAGCAAAGAGGTGGATGAATGCCCCCTCAAATGGACTACCTTTGTGCACAAGAAAAAAACATATTACTAGGTGCCAGCAAACAATAAAATAAACCGTGATCCAATACTAGTATACTGCCTGCGCGCACGCCTGCAGGTTAAGCAATTTGTGAACTTGGCTGCAGGAGATTGTAGACGTGTAGCGGACGCATCACAAAGCTGGTTCGCCCTCATTGGCTGAACCAGCTCACGTGCACTGATGTCATGTGATTTTGATTACATCAGGCAGGGGGGCCCGAGAAATTTCATGGATGAAAAGGGGGGCTCGGCATAAAAAGTTTGCTCACCCCTGCTTGTAGAGGAATCCGACTGGAGAGGGTCGAGTAGGTTATTGGGTTGTGAAAGGGAAGTATGCAGAGAGAAACAAGGCAGTCCAGAATTTTTGGAGGCAAAAGGCAAGATTGAGACAGATGAATAGTTACAGTATAAAGGGAGCAAGGATCAGACAAATAGCATGTTTAAAATGAGAAGGAAAAGTGGCAGAGCAAAGATCCGAGTTAAAGATATTAGTGCGGATGGGGACCAGGGTAAGAGTAAGAAGTTTAGAAAATGGAAGGGAATGGGGTCAAGGTAGTGTGTGGTAGAAGTTTAGGATCAGAGCAAAGTCTTTCGATGTAATGGGAAGAGCGGAGCATGATGTAGAGGGAGGTCAAAGGAGGGAGTCAAAGACAGATGAGGTGGCATGGTTTGCATTTGGGTCTGGTTATTAAAGAGGTGAAATAACTGTTTGGCAAAATAAAACAGCAGAGTTAAAGCAGGGCAGGATGAATTTGTAGTTAAGCAAATCTGCTGGAAATTTTTACTTCCTCCAAAGGCATTCAGCGGAACGAATGCAAGAGTGTAGAAAGAGGGTCTGCATGTTTAGCCAGGACTCTTGGTTGCAGCACAGTGCGTGATGGTACACAGAAGGAGCACACTGGTAAAATTACGAGATAAAGACAGAGTTGTAAATATTGACAAGGTTGTTTGGGTCAGAGAAAGGCAGTAGTAAAAACGTTTTCGTTTTTAAACTGGATTCCATGGACTGAAGGTCAAAGAAAGCAAGTTATGAGTGTTACCCGAGAGGATTGCTTGTGTGGGTGGCTGGAAGCTCAATGTTGGGAATGTAAGAGAGGGGAAATGAGAGGAGGTTATGATCAGAGAGTGAAAAGGAGAGACTTAAGAAATTGGATAAGGAGTAGTTTGTGTTAAATACGAAAACTATGAAAAATCACTGCACACCAAATCTAAAGAACTATAAACAAGAGTATTTTTCTGGTGCCTGAACATGCAGAATAGATGTTCCGCAATATCTACCCATATAAATGAAATAAATGATGTATGAAGCACACAGACAAAAATAAGCAATTACTGTAACATTTAAATTTATTCAATTCATATTAATATAAAAAAAAGAGCAGGCCCATAACATTTCAGGGCCACAGCCACTTTGCAAGATAATCCCCGGTGTATCAACCAAACAAACACAAATCACATACATATATAGATCACGGCACTCACCCCCTTGGCGGTTGGCATTCGGTGCGACATCAGTCCACCCTCAATTGCAAGTCTGCCCTCCCCACATTGTGTGTCATTTCTATAGCAACCAATGGAGCCATAATAAAAAGATATGTACAAATACAGAGCTGGAAACCCTCGACTGTAGTATATTAAGGATAAATCACATACATGATAATATGTACTTAGCACCTTGATAAAGGGCTAATAGCCTGAAACGCGTAGGTGTACTGTCTGTTTGTTTTTGATCCATTAAACTTTATTTTTTATTGTTGGAACGCACCTCTGTATTTTTTACAAGCCAACAGTGGATTTAGTGCTCCGTTTTTCTTCCTCTTTCACATCTGTTCCATGTTAACGGAGGCACATTGTACCCGAGGACCTGTGGACACCAACGACTCTCCTTCACAAAGAAGTTTATTGCTGCATGTGAGTCTGTTCCATTATTCTGCTCCATATTGGCTATAAGGATATTCATTGTTTATTTACCCCATTTCATTGTGATGTTTCATTAATGCTAGACACCGGCTGGTGTGTGCTATCCTTACTTCATTGCTACGTGGGATTCCAATTTCCAGCTATACATCTTTCCATTGGGAGTAATTATCCTAGCCTTATCACTCACTTGGAGGGGTACTGCACATAAGACTTTACTTTTCAAGCTGATATATCACTGCTTTAAGTTTTTAGAGCACCATACAACAATTTTCTATCCAGGAGCATGGATAGGCAGGGAAGATGGCGATCGGCATTCAGTGTGACATCAGTCCACCCTCAATTGCAAGTCTGCCCTCCCCACACTGTGTGTCATTTCTATAGCAACCAATGGAGCCATAATAAAAAGATATGTACAGTACAAATACAGAGCTGGAAACCCTCGACTGTAGTATATTAAGGATAAATCACATACATGATAATATATACTTTAAAAAAAAAGTGCATTTCTACTTATAGAAGAATACCAATGGCACATAGAGGGAGATAGTGTATCTATATAATAGTCACATACTGTACTTACTAAGTAATTTAGGATCACCCACTAATGTATGTAAAAGATAACTTAGTGGGTGCTTAGTGGGTTGAACTTATACAAGTTCAAGATAGGAGTGGGAAAAGAAAAATTAAGGATACATGGCTTGACATTCGTAAGGTACTGTCTATATGTGTCGCATATAGAAACAAAAATCCAGACGGAGAGAACTTTAAGGTTTGCTGGAAAAGGGACATTCCCACATTAGAGTCTAAAAGGATGGAAGTTAAAAGGTGTTAAGGAAGTTAAGTGTGTACTTAAACAGGTAAAGAAGTGCTTGGTGTTAAAATCTTTACTTGTGTGGGGGTATAGAAAAGTATTGCTCCTAATTATACCACTGTTATGTGCACAAACGGTTGATGTATATAAAATATCTGAGCTTCAGCGCTGATGAAATTATCCTTAAGATTTTCAGATCTTTTATAGCAAACAAAATTGGCTTATCTCAAAATAGAGATCATTCTACAGGATTACTATGTAGGATTTACCAGTGTTCAAAAATTATATGTTTAACTTTCCGTGATAAGATGTTAAACATTGTTACATCAGTATTTTTTTTGTTCTGTCCCATAGTTGTTATTTTACATAAAAGGGAATCCCTTGTGTGTGTCTCAATATGTCTCTTAGCTCCCCGGAAGTACTCTTTTCGGGTAAGCCTTAGCTTTAAATGTAGATATGATTTCATTTTCCCTAACTTGATATTGATCTGGTTTAGTCACCATGTGTTTAACCGTAACCAGTTGGCTAAATGGTCGGCTAATCTTCAGATATTGGAATGGCCGATAGAATGCTGCTAAGAGACTATTAAAATCAGTGGGTTTTGTAAATAAGTCCATGGATAGTATTCTTCCCTCGATTATTACTCTTAGATCCCCAAAAATCAATAGACTTACAACTACTTGTTATTATAAATGTAATAGTTTGATGTTATTAATTCAAGTACATTTTAAAATTCTCAGTAACAATCCGTATCACCGATCTATAGAAGGAAAATAGCATATATGCAGTGATAATATTTTATGATGTGTTTTGAGAAGTTTGTTAATAAAAATGTTTGTCTTCAAATTCTGGGGGAAAAACCAAGGCATTTAAAATTTCTTTGGGACCAAACTCTATCTGCTTGGAAGATTATGGAAATCTGAATACAATGTTGGGATGATTCGTTATCAAAAGAACCGGATGTAATGGATGCTCACCACAAACCGGACAGGACCGCGAGGCCAAGGTGGGGATTAGAAAGCACCAACCAAGAGACGCGAGGTCACGTCCGGGGAGCAGGTTCGTAGTAGTGGATAGCCGGGTAAGGGTAGGAGAATGTAGGATTGTAGGACAAGCCAAAGTCGAGGGTTGGAGAGATACGGATCATAGGGGTCACTTTAGCCAGGTCGAGGGTTGGAGAGATACGGATCATAGGGGTCACTTTAGCTAGGTCGAGGATAGGAGAGAGCAGAATGGTCGTGGGTAAGCCGGGGTCGAGGGTTGTAGACAGCAGTGTAGTCCAATGTAAACAAGGCAAGGCAAGGTATTTGTGACTAGCAAACGAAATAAGGATTAAGCTCAACCAACATCATGGTGGAAGAGGCTGAGCCTAAATAGCAGGACTGTCCAATTAGGTGCAGGGCTGCACAGCAGGCAGGAGCTAATCAGGTGACCAAAGCTTGACAGGGGCGGAGCCTGCATCTGATCCTCACACCAGAGAAATAATCACAGAATGGAAGACGCATGTGCAGGAACCTGATGATGTGTCGGTTGGATGAGGAAATATCGCAGTCACCAGCTGTTTCAGTTCTTTGGTACAGCACCTAAGGCAAGGTTGTATCCACACAGGACAGGGAAAAGGGAGACTAAAAAGCGCACCAGCACAAACGGAGCAGGAAGAAAACCAGAACAAAAAAATGATTAAAAGGGCACTTTAATGTGGCAAAAGACCCATCCAATGCATTTCGAACGTCGCAGCGTTCTTTTTCAAGGAAAAAGAACGCTGCGACGTTCGAAATGCATTGGATGGGTCTTTTGCCACATTAAAGTGCCCTTTTAATCATTTTTTTGTTCTGGTTTTCTTCCTGCTCCGTTTGTGCTGGTGCGCTTTTTGGTCTCCCTTTTCCCTGTATTGCATTGAGTAGCTGCACAGCCTGCCTGCCTGCCCTACCAGGATGTGAGTATTTGCATATTTTTCAGGGGAACCTGCCAATGAGACTGATGGTGAGTGGGTTGCACCACACACCACCTGTCTTCAGGAGGATAGTACCCATTATATGACACAATAGGTACTATATCAATTGTTAGTACCCTGGTACAGTGGTCTGGCTTATTATCATTTGAGATATACCTGCATTTGAGCGCTTCAGCTATTTTCCATGTATCCACACAGGAACCTTGAAGTAACTCCAGGCAAGAAAACAGTTCAACCATTTATTGGCCTAACCACCCACCGCAGGGCAACAACCCCCTTCACCCCCTTCACCCCCTCTACCCCCAATAAACATTAAAATACAATACAAACAGCAATACTAGCCAATACACCACTGATTGCCAGTGTGGTTACCTATGCCCTCAATGGGAGCAAAGATAACACAAATTGCAATGAATGGGAACCATACTACCCACCCTCTCTACCCCCAACAACCCGCGCTCTTGTCCCCCCCAACATATACAGTACAGGAATGGGCAAAATCCCTATTATCTAGATCTGGATCATAGCACATTTGTCCACTAAAAATAAAACATCCAGCCAGCACAAAGTAGATGAAAGTTGTACTTACCCCTGCCAGGATGAAGGCCGCCCTCGTCCTCATCACAGTCCTCCGCGTCTTCCGTGGGCAGCAACATAGAAAAAATAGGAAGTGAATCCAAAAGTGGGTGCTACTAAATTGATCATGGATCTGTGGTAAAAATAATATAAACAGCCCAGTAAGGAGTAAGAGCAGGACAGTCCTTATACAGTATAAGCGCACAATTGTATTCAAAGCCCAGTGTGGTGTGGATAGAGTAATAACAAAAAAGATAATATCTCACCTAGGTCCACGCGAGCACAGATGGAAAAAATATGGTGCAACGGCGGATTTAGTGGTGGCAGCGCGACTGACCATAGTGCTGCATCTGTACTACAATAGCTCAATTTGGCCAAAAAAATATGAGTCTAAGCATTTTGTTCTCCCGTACGGTTTGTCTTTGTGGGAGCACTACAGATCAAGGAGAAGCAGTTCTCAAGCGAGTTTGGCATGTTATCAAAGCTTTCTGAATAGCTACACTTGCAAACTCATTCCAGAAGGGCTCAAAATTCTCGATAAGTCACTTATCGAAGCTACTAGAATCGGCCCCATAGACTGCCAAAAATTAAAGTTCAAGTTACATGCAACTGAGGTACCGCCAAGGTTTGCAGCAGAACCGCTGAGCTCCACAGTACCCTCCGCTGAATCTGCTGGGGTAAGAAAATATCGGCTTTTAAAATAGTAGGCAATACAGAGTTTAGGAAGTCTGTTGTCATCTGATAATCTAAGCTGTTGCCGCTTTAAATAACGAGGTCAATATATTCTCATCATCATCTCAATTACTGAATCCTTCACTGCCAAATAGTTTACAAAGCATTGCACCTTGATGTAGTCCCTTCTGCACATAAATACTATTGGGTAACAGTTCACAAATTTATCTTTTTGTTTTTTTTAATGTGTCTATCATTGCAATTACTTCACTTTTAGCTCTGAGCCTAATATGCCAATTGTGACTGGTAAACATAACGCGACATATAATAAGTTTCACTTGGAAGAGAAAATTTATAGGAAATGGCTGATTTTAATGTTACAATTTCTTGCACTTTGGACTCAATACAAAACGCTTCATATTTATGTATTTAGGAATTCCTTTGTTATGCATCCAACCAACACTTTGTGCTATTTAATGCATATTTAAGTTTTCTGACATCAAGTGATGTTTTCAGAGCATGTTGAAAACACTTTTAGTACTTGGCTCCGAGGCCTCTTATCTCCTTTATAAATAGTGAGGCTTTTGTAATGATAGATCTGATGACAAACAGCACATCACATATACTGCGTCATTTACCCTGGGCAGACTTCAAAGTTAGTTATCAGTCTCCTTGCTGAAAAAACAGAGGCAAAAAGTATTATACAGAATACCAGATTCACCAAAGGTAAAATTTCAATGGCACGTGACAAATCTGGTGCTACTTTTTGCAGCAAATGTTTACCGAACTTTTGTTACAGATTACAAAGGGCTGCTTTGAATTCAGCGTTACTTCATAGTACATGAAGATTTTTCTCTGGGGGCGTTGGGGGGTTGCAGAGGCCCTGCACTCTTCCCCAAGGCATTTAATTTAATGCCGGGGGATCGCGTGAGGCCTCTGCAACACTCCCCTTACCTTGATTCAGCCGGCTGTGTGACCCGTCACCATGGCAACGCGGCATCAAATGTCCCCGTGGGGTCATGGCGTGATGTCACATGACCCTTGCATGCCGAAAAGCAAGGTGGGGGGGGGCTCAGGCAGGGGGGGCACAGCGTGAATAGTTTGCGCACGCTTGCCGTAAACTACCTGGCTCATTAAGCATAGGTTTGGGAAACCTGCGGTTACCATAACCCTTGAAAGGCTGTGTGATGGGGTTTACAAACCCATCACTTGCAAACCAGCAGTACAAACAAAGGTTTGTCAGGCATGCTGCCTGACTGCTGAATACTCCCCTGCTAGCAGGCATAGCACCTGCAGTCAATCTTATTGAAACACTTCACGCGGTGTATACCTCGGAATACCCAGGTGACGGCACGGGATTTCTTCCAACCGTACCGCCTTAAGACGCGAGTGCAGAAAATGGCATTTTAGTGTTCTGGCTTTTAAACACCTGAAATTGACACAGTAGCACAGTACTGTACACATTACAATTCATTAATTTCATTGCATACAATCCATGAAATTCAAACGAAGTAATCGCTATAAACACGTGTGCCTGGGGTGATTGGCGGCGTTAATGCCTCGTGGAGTACAGCAGCGCACTCAAACGGCGCCGTGATTTGTTCAAATAACGGCAGCTGCATCTGTATATAGTCAGGCTTCTGAGAACACACAGGGGCTCATTCTGGTCTCAGCCAGGGAGGAGACAGGAGCCCAGGAGGCAAGTGGTTATATTGCTGTATAGAAACCCTTGTATATATGTATATTTTATTTAAGAAGTATCTTTTGTAAACCTTATAAAAAGAAAAAAGATTGGTGTGATTAGCGCTAAAAGCTAAATTGTAATCATAATATGTGATATAAAACAATTGTGAAAATACTCAAAAACCTTATGTAACGGTCAGACCCCCACCCAATCTCATATGGGCCCCTATGTGCAGAATCTGCCCCCAGTTACATGTGTATGTTGTTTGGTGCGCCTGCTGGCTCACAGGACTCCTGAGTCTCCCGCTCGTTCTTAGTGGGGATTTCACCATGACAGGCGTATGAGGTGGTGCTGAGTTCTACTCACAGTTGGTACAGAGCCTCCATCCCTTCCTGATCCCCATGATAGCAGGGAGGAGTTTCTGGAAGAGAACTCCTGGGTGCATCTTGTTCCTGATTAACTCCAGTCACAGGCAAGAAGGGTCTTTGAATCAAGGGCATCTTTATTTGCATCAGGCATGGCAGACTGCCCATCATAGCAGCCGGTACTTACCCGCACATCATATGGCTGCACATCATAAGGAAGGTCCCTCCTGACTCTGAAATCTAGCCAGGTATGTCTCTGCCACCTCTCCCCTAAGGGAGGGCCACCATCTGTGCCAGAGCCCTGGACACAGTGTGGAGTCTGCTTGTCACTCTGCACTCACTGCACTTGCACTGCAGCAGACCTTGCACTCCCCCTTGACTCAGGATGAACAGACCTTGAACTCTCCCTTGACTCAGGATGAACAGACTAACTTTAGGAAGTGATGCATAATATATAGGTTCCAGAAGACCCACCTCTGTGTCACTAATAGTGGACACAGAGCATGCTGTCACTTCCTTTGCTACATATTATACATTACTGGGGTTTAGGGCAAACCTCCATGATGACTTCTGGCAAACCTGCCCTCTTAACAGGGCACAGAATGGGAGAGATATGTAACACCAAAAATTACACAGGGCTACACTTACAATGTGAAGGCAAGGCTGCCAGGAATTACTGACCCAAAGACAAAGTCAGTTCAATCACAGAAAACAAAAATACAAACCGGTGCCAAAATTGTCCAAAGACAGTCTAATTAGAAGTCCAAATGGAGTGATGTGGAGATTTACTTCAATACTTGCACTTCCAGAATAGTAGATTATCCACGGCCAGATAATGCATCAATATGGAATACAAACAGAAAACATATCATAGTGTATACTGCTTGTTAATGGAACATGTAACACAAAACAAACAGATACACAACAATAAACAAATATAAGCAAGGCTGACTATAAAAATGGAGCTATTTAATACAACAATCAATATAAAATAACAAAATAAAACAACTAGCAAACAACTGGTCTGGTTGGTCTAAAACCAAAATCCTACTCACAAAAACTTGAGAGTAAAATCAGAGTGGGCTGTAGTCTTTGAGGATACCAGCTTGTCCTCCCGTGGCGTCTGGAAAATCCAAACACCGCGTCGATGCTGTCGCACTTCCTAGATCGATGACTCGTCACTGGAGCGCGCCTTGGAGGAACAACCTCCTCCTACTGATACAGGTTACTGCGCGTAAACCACGGGGCCAGAAACTGGCAAAAAGGAAACAGCACTGAGGCAGGTAAATTCAGTAAGTGTATTAAAACACAAAGCACAGAAGTCCAACGTAGTAGACAAGCAGTAGGAGGAGGTTGTTTATTGTTGTGTATCTGTGAACCCTTCCTGTTACCTCTGTATGAGGGGAAGCAACTGCAGTGAGTCTTGTCCATTCAGCAAATTGCCAGAACCTCCCAAGCCTCACTGCAGTTGCTTCCCCTCATACAGAGGTAACGGGAAGTGTTCACAGTTTTAGTGTTAGGACCTGCATTTTTGGTTTACCTTGACGTTTGGTATGCAGGCTTACGACGCATTGGCCAAAGGGTTTAACTAAAAAAACAAGTAATTACTATTATTATTCAAGTATTTAAACTTTATACTCATTACCATATATGTTTTGTCAATTTGATGTAGCATTGGGCACTCCTGTGTTCTGTTGTTCACACACAAGTTAATAAGAATGAAGGCTTTCAGAACACTCAAATTGCTGCCTCAACCCCAGCATCAACAAACCACTAAAAGACAGGAGAACCTATGTACAGTGTGCTTGAAAGGCTTTAGCCTGTATTTGTCATGAGAGATAGTAGTAATTCCAGTCCATGTTTTTATTTGTGTAATTCTGCTTACAAGTATCAATGTATTACTGTATATTGCTCATACGTATCGCTATATGCCCGTACAGATACAGTGTAACCAGTATTACAGTTAGTCATTAACAATACCACATCAAGATGACTTGATTACGAAGTTTACTTCCTGAGTCGTCCACTCTTTTTATACAGTACTGACAGTACATAGAGTCCACGCAAGTTTATACGCTGAGCACATCATCTCATTGATATTATATAAGTGCCTACTGTATCTATATCAGTGCGCTTCACACATACACAAGTGTACTTCAGCACTTCGCCCTCTGGTCTCACTAATTTGTGCATTCCTACAGCAGTGACATTTTCTCTGGTGTTATCACTGGAGTGTCACTTCCCCATCTTCAGGTGTTCCCTACCCCAAGCAAATCCATTCTATATACATGCTGTGACAAACGGCTCCTTTACGTAGCGCTGCCGTCTGTCCGGGCTCTTTATGACACAGTCTTTTAAGGTTAACAAAGAGAACACATAGCACAATATTGAATCATTCAGGCTGCTGCCTGTTTTTATTCCGTCCCAGTAGGGGACTGCAACTTTACCGGATATATACATTTGTGGAACTACATCCTTAACCTTAAGTGGTTTATGCTTCATAACAATGACAGACAATATAATTCAGGCACACTATCACTTTAAGGAAAAACTAAAGCATAAAATAAAAGCCTATGCCACGGTAGGGAGGCGAACGAAACAACCATGTCTAACTAACACACTGGCACTGGCTATCTCCATTTACCAGTTTAAAACAGATCACATTGTAACGTACAATAGGAATACCAAATTATCCTTACCTGTAGTTGTGGAAACTCTGTCCCAAGAGAGTCCAGGCAATCCTTCTGGATACTGCACTACTTGAAGGGGGTATCCTACCCAAGCTGGATACCGGGAGTTATGATGCCCAGCCTCCAGACTCCACAAGAGAGACTGATGCAGCAAACCTAACTGCCATAAATACCTGTTCCTCTATTAGGATAGCAGATGAGGGGAATTTGAACCATTGTGAACTCTGGTCTGGATTTCCCATGCACCAGCCTCAGTAACTGTGAAGCTGTGGGATGGATCACATTTACCCTCGGGTTGCACTGTCAGATATATATCGGACAGAAAAATGCCTAATATCCTGGGACTATGTCACAATACCCACAACATTCCCCCTGCACACCTTTGTCCCTAGCTGTTCCTTCACACCATGTGGTGTTCCCCTCCCAGGCCAAGTCACCTACTCCATCACTCCATGCTCTTAAGGGCTAAAGGGACTTTTCTGACAGCCCTGTTTCACTCTTATTGTGGAATCCGCCCTCCCCTCCAACTCGCAATGTTAAAGGGCTTATGGGCTATGCCATGCTGCCCTCTCCTATAGTGCTCTTTGTCAAATAGTAACATCTGTCCATGGTGTGCAAAACCATTCATGACCCACTCACTACTCCATGCATGTATCCATCTGCGATCCAGGCACAATTTTTGGGGGGGCTTCTACATTTATACCCCCCTATTCATGTAGCAATACTTCCTATATAGTAGTATGCCCAGAGGAATGGCAGTGTGGCAGCCAAGGTGTTCACAGTCTTTTCCTGCCCTGTATGTTGTTGGAGGCTGTAACCACTTTTTTGGACCTTGTGCCCTGCCATACACATTGTAGGTAGGAAAATCCAAAGTTTTTAATTCAACAAACTGCTACTAAAATCTTCTTTTTTCACCTACTTTTCATTTATATGTTACATTTGGAAGGCCTGTTTTTGTAGTTTTGGGAAGTCCTGTCCAGGCTTTCTGTCTTCCTTGCTGCAGCAGGCTGAATAAAAAACTGCAGATGGTCTCTGCCTTTACATATACACTTCCCAGCCTCCTTTGCTTGCTGGGAGAAAAAAAAATGGATCTGCCATCCACCTCTTCATGTATACTCACCACCCTGTAATATGGGACTTCATATGCCAAACCCTACACATTCTGTCACTGGTAGAAAAGGCCAAACATTTGTAATTCAATAAACTGCCTCCAAAATATTCCAATTCTCACTTACATACAGTACACATGCAACACATTTGATTATATGTACAAACAACCCATCGTATTAGTACGGTATGTGTTAGTACTGAAGAAGTGTCACTCAGCACTACAGCAAAAATGTTTAGCCAATAATGTACAGTGTTTATTATTTAGTCTTTTCCTGAATCAGCCCACAAAATTTTTCGCAACGAGGTAAAAGAAAGTCTATATACCTGGCAACCTGTGTCAATTTCCATTTCATACAAATTGTTTAATAAAAAATATTTTGCAATTAATTACTGCCTGGAAACCCCACTCCTAGAGCTTCGTCTCTGTCTGTTTACTAGACAGGAAAGTGACATTCTATGACGACTGTAGCGTTTTAGAGACAAAGTACTGTTTAAAAACAAAAGGGTTCATAATCCCATAAAAGCAACTTCACCAACGTCATGCAGGAATTAGCCTTTTCAAAGGAATTTCAACTCTAAACAGTCCGCGGAGAACTGATATTTTACAAGTTTTGTCCACAGAGGGACATAATGCTATCCAGTAATATATATTTATGGAGAGATCTCAAATAACCTTTTATTGTGAGAACATTTTTGTTAGCCAAGTACTTGTTTCTTCTACACTTTTTGTTTTTAATTTGTGCCATTAAATGTTGGAGAGATTATGTCTGTGGTCTGTGTACCAACTTTGAGTTTTGAATGAGTCATTTGAGAAATGTGCCTAGTAAATGATGGATAGAGTGGTTAAGTAGTGCAGAGAGGACAACGCATGTATTCATTTTATCATGTATTCTCATAATAATACCTTTAGAGGGTTAAGTACTAACATCTCTATTTGTTTTAAAATAGCACTATATTTATTAATATACAGTAAATACAAATTATATTGCAAGCAGCAACTTAATGTATTTGATACTGTTTTTCTAGATGTATAAATGTGTATTTTGTTGGCCACTAGATGTGGGCATGTCCACCATTAGCTCCTACCAGTTAACAACCACCTACTGGCACCTGGCCAGAATCTGTACCCCCAATACCGCCATACCCCAGTGATACACCAACTAGCTATCTACCCAGAAGTCTATTACTTACCAGGACCATCTGCAATGAGACACCATTTAATACCTTCATTTAAGTGACACCCTCTCCATCAAAAGTCAAGGCCATTTTTTTTAAAACTTTTATTTTATTGTTCTTTCTTCACAAAGTTATATTTAGGGTAGGGGGGGAGGGGGTACAATTAAAAATAGTTAGGGGAGGGGTGGGGGGTACATTTCCATCTTTTCTTTATTTTCAGTACTGTACATCCATTTATACTTTGTTACACATTTGCTTTTCGGCGTGATTCACATTGCAGTCACATAATGTTGTGTTGGAGAGAAAAAAAATAGAGAATCGTTAACATTTGATTCCCAATATGTCATCCATGGCACCCATGTCTTCAGATAACCTTCGTGTCTGTTCTGAATTAAACTGGTACGTTTTTCCATTACCATAATATAGTTTAATTTGTTTTTTACTTCAGTCATTGTCGGTGGGTCAACCTGTTTACAGTTTCTAGCCAATACTGCTTTGGCTAAGGTAAGAATATGTATCATTAGTTCATCTATATTGCTCTCTAAATCCTCTATTGGTTTTAAAATTACCACTGTCTCCATATTCCAGGGGCAATCCAGTCCTGTAATTCTCTTGATTTTAGCGTTTTAATTTTTCTCCAGAATAGTACTATCTTAGGGCAGGTCCACCAAATATGTTTAAAAACGCCTTTCTGGCCACAATTCGCCAGCACAGAGGGGAGATGGCCGGGGTATAATACCATCTATGTAATATCTTAAGATTGATTTCCCGGACTGCCGAGCACCTAGGCGCTCTTTCTGATCTTTCGTATATATCTCCAGCCACTCTTCCCTCTCTAGTGGTCGCCCAATATCGTTTTCCCAGTCTTAAGTATTTTTACTTGGTTGCTCCACTTTTTTGTGTGATCAGTATTTGATACAGTTGTGCTATAGTGTCTTTATGGTATTCTCAAGCTGAGTATAAATTCTCGAAAATTGTCAAATGTCTAAAAACATCCTGTGTGGGCTGTATTGAGGTAGCATATTGCCTTATCTGCAAATACTGGTATAAATGCATGTCTGGTATATCAAACTCTTCCTTTATTTCCTGGAATGTTTTAATCCTATCCAATTTCACCACATCCCAAAGTCTCCTCAAACCCTTTTCTCCCCATATTCTAAATACCTTTGATTGGAGAGCCGGAACAAACCCTGGATAAGATAGTATTGGAGTCAGGGGTGAAGGAATAGACAAAACAGATTTAACTCTACATACTTTATCACATAATTTTAAAGAATGCAAGATCACTGGTTGTGTCCTAACAGATTCGGGTCTCGTCTCCTTTTTTAACCATAGTAGCGTTGCCATATCCTTCGTCTGAGCCTCTGCTTTCTCTATATCCACCCATGGCCTCTCTCCCTCCTCCATTGACCAGTATATCAGAGGGCCTATCCTGGCTGCTTCATAATATTTGATTAAGTCTGGTTGAGACATACCCCATAATAATGTTGGTGTCCCCGTTAACCTTTTCTTTATTCTTGGCTTTCTGCCATGCCATATAAACTTTGTTATTTCTTTTTCTAGCTCTTTAATATCTTTTTGTGAGACTGTTACAGGTAACACCTAAAATAGATACAGCATTCTAGGTAATGTGTTCATTTTTACCGAAGCTATTCTGCCTGTCCATGATATTTGGTGTTTATCCCAAGTCTGTAGATATTTTTTCAACTCTTACATAAGTACTGGGTGATTTGCCACGTAAAGTTTATCATAAGTCCCCGTTATATAGACTACCAAATATTTAATCTTGTCTGTTTTCCATCTAATGGGGAATTATTTTTTCATAGATAGCTTGTCCTCTGCCAAAATATTTAAACTTAGAGCCTCAGACTTACTATGGTTTATCTTGAAATTTGAATATATACTAAATTCTTCTACCATATCGAATAGTTTTTGTAGTGATATTTTTGGACTTAAAATAGAAAGTAGAACATTGTCTGCAAATAGGGACACCTTGTATGGCCTATCCCCTATCGTTACTCCCTGTACATCGCAGCTCCCTCTTATTTTGGATGCCAAAGCTTCTATACACAATGCAAACAGCAACAGTGACAATGGGCATCTCTGTCTAGTGCCGCTTGTAATTTGGAATGGAGCTGAGATATAGAGCAAGGACCGAACTGTAGCTATTGGGTCTTTATACATAGCCTGGACTCATTTAATAAAACTGTTGTGTATTCCCATTTGGTCATTACCTGGAACATAAAGGGCCATGCTACTCTGTCAAAGGCTTTCTCTGCATCCAGCCCCAGACTTAGAGTCGGGATTTGGCTTCTGTTACTATTTTGGATTATATTTATAATTCTACGAATATTGTCAGACACTTGCCTCTTCGTGGTGAAACCCACCTGGTCCGGGTGGACCAGGGTGTTCAGTACTTTGTTTAGTCACGTAGCCAATATTTTGGCAAATAGTTTTATATCAGTATTAATAAGCAAAATGAGTCTATAACTTGGACATAGCATAGCGTATTTACCTTCCTTTGGGATTACAATTATTGCCGCCTCCATCATTTCCTTCAGTAGATTTTCTCCTTTTAATATATCATTGAACGTCTTATTACATATGGTGTCAAATTGGATTCACATTTTTGTAGTATAAGTTTGAAAACCCGTCCGGACCTGGAGCTTTGTAATTTTTTAGAGATTTTATAGCTTCCGATATCTCTTTAGCCGTTATCTTGTTACCCAACTTGTTTGTTGATTGACTATCCAGTTTGGGGAGTTCACAAGTATCTAAATATAGATCAATACTTCCCTCTTGTCTTGGGTTCGTTTGCACTCTTGCAGTTAAATTATAGAGGTTGCTATAGTATTTTACAAATTCACTGTTAATTTCCGACAGGTTAAAAACTATTTTATCCTGGTCTGTTTTTAAACTGAATATATTTAGGCTAGACATTTTGTTCCTTAGTTTTGCCACCAGATATTTATCAGCCTTGTGCCCTTTTTCATAATAGAGCTGTTCGTCCACCTCATTGCTTTTTCTGTGTCCTCTAACAATATATTTTTGATTTCTCTCCTATTTCTGACTATACGCTCTCTAATATCATTTGATGGTCTCTGCTGATACTCTTCATTTTTTTTTCAAACTGTCATTTAGTTTCGCTAGTCTCTTATTCTTCTCTTTTTTCCTGTGCGATGCTACACTAAAAAATTTGCCCGTCAAGGTAGCCTTATGAGCCGCCCATAAAGTAGACTTGCTAACATGGCCATTGTCATTTTGTGCAAAATAATCTCGAAGAGCATCTCCTATAGAGTCCCTGGTTTTAGGTATTCCTAGTAATAAATCGTTTAGCCACCACCTCCCCCCAGAAGATCCCTGTTTTATATCTTTTAGTGTTAGCACAACTGGGGCGTGGTCAGACCATGTGATGTGTCCATTTCTGCGCTGAGTATGCTATCTGCTAGATCTCTAGAATTTAGTATGTAGTCTATTCTTGTATATTGGTCATGTGGGGCTGAGTAGAACGAATAGCTCCTAGAGGTAGGATTTATTGCCCTCCACATATCTATCAGGGCGTTTTCAGTTAGAATTTTTTCCAGCCTCCTGTCTCTTTTGGACTTAAAATGATATTCTTTGTGGGTAGGTTTTGCCGTGTCCCTTGTAGTGTCTAATATAGTGTTTGTCTCCCATGATTATTAACCGTCCCATCTTGTGTTGCATATATAACACTGTTTCCCCCACTCTCTGGGAGATGTTGCCATTACATGGTGCCTAGTTTACCTGAGATGATGATCATCCTTCCTGACTTATCCCTTGTTATCTTTTCTAATGAGAAAGGTAGCGTTGTTCTAAAAAGAATCGCAACTTCTCCCTTTTTGTTCTGTGCCGGTGAGTGATATATCTGGGGGAACATCTTGTTGTGTTGTATCCTCTCTATTTAGGTGAGTTTCCTGTATAATATAAATATCGCCCTGATTTTTCTTAAAGTCCCGAAACATAAGTCTTAATTTCCGTTGAATTAGCCCTTTAACATTCATGGAGATTATTTTTAGTTTGCTAGCCATTTAATCGATGTTTTCTTGCTCTATGTGTAACTCGTTTTTATTTCTCTCTTTGGATTTGATCTGATAATTGTAGTGGAAATGGTTGGGTCTGGTTGGAAAAAAAAAAGGGAAAAACAGGTGGAAATTGGGGGGATAGGGCATTTGGTGTTTAACGTGTGTTGGGGTAGAGCCCATATACATCCTGGGCCTTTGACTCTATATTTCGGAAAATTGTGGTGTGTAGAGTCGGAAAATGAGTGGGGGTGTTTGAGATCCATAGTTCGTCCGCCGCACCTTCTCGTCTGTTCTGTCCAGACCTACGTGTCCACTGATAAAAATCTCAAATGGAGTCAGGATTCTAAGTGGAAAAAAACCTCTCAACCAGAGCAGGGAACACATATTATAAACTTAAACTTTAGTTTAACCTTTAACTGAACAACTATTAGTTATCAAACTGTTCTAGGGAGCCTGCCCTAGCTAATCTAGATCCTAACAAAACTATAACATATACATAGAAAGAAAACTGTAGCATTCTATGTTGTTTGCATACAGTCTGATTCATTTTGTAGGCTGTGTTCGCCAACCAGTAGTTCTCCTGGTCTTTGCTAACACTGTCTCTGGGTTTCTAGAATAAGAGTCCATTTAATTCTCCCCGAATGTTCAAATAGCTCTTCTCTGTTCTTTTCTCCTTCAAGAGAGTCTCTTCTTCAAGGTGCTGGATCTATTCCGTTCTGGATGCTCTTGGGTCTGAGTCGCTTTCCTTTGCTTTCTTTGACTTTGCTTCAATCCTGTTCTATGCCTCTCTCCTCGGGAGGGGTTGTGTCTGTTGTAGCCTTGCTGCTATTTCGGGGGTGACTTCTATCTTTTCTGTCACTACTTCTCAAGACCCCTTTTACAGTCTGACACACCACAAACCCCTTAGTTAAACCCACTGGCGGATTTTACACTGTGGAATCAATTTTGAATGGAAAACTCAGGAATACTCATAAATAATATGGACTGGTTCGCCCATCTCCAGAGAGTACACACTTCAAAGTCAGAGTGGTGTTCTCTCCCCGGCAGAACTCCATAGTTACTACAGAAGCAGTGGCCTTTTTCACAGGGCCGTTTTCGTGTGCGCTGCTGTACTCCACGCGGCATTAACGCGGCCAATCGCTCCAGGCACTCGTGTATATCGCGGTTGCTTTGTTTGAATTTTATGGATTGTGTGCAATTAAATGCAATAAAATTAATGAATTGGGGGGGGGCGTGGCTTGGAGCCGAAACAAGATGGCTGTGTGATGCTGTAGCTCCACAAAGAGGGAATCAAACATCTATATCCATCTTGGCCCATACTACACCAAACTAATTGATCTTGTCCAAATCCGAACAGCCCACAAGGCGCTGATAATTTCGAGGTCATAAATACATACATACGACATTAATTGGACATTTCACAAATAACCTGGTGTTCTGAGGCGTACCGGGCAGAACAGCAGAACAGCAGCTGCAGCCCCAGAGCAGAGCTCCTTCAAGGATCGCGGCCCGGTTTCAATCTCTCCCCTGGCTTCCCCTGCCCATGGAGAGCAAGAGCTATCATATGGGCAAACTTGCAGGAGGGATAATTGGGTGAGTAGCCCATGAACTTTCAGCTTGAGGCAGCATGAGGCTTAGGAGAGGCTGGGAAACATCCAAAATGGCCGCCACTGCCCTGTAACGGAGAGCGAGCGGAGCTTCGGGCATACCTACCCCCGACTGGAGAGCGCCTCCCTGTACCTCCCTTCATCTGTCCACTCCACTCCGCTGTGGGGGGGGGGACTGGGGCTACCGGCGGCACATGCTGAGGTGGTGCGGGGCTCTGGTGCAGCTGCTGGCTGCCTAAAATGGCCGCTCAGTAAAGGAGAGGGGACTGAGTGCCGGAATTTATTTTCTCCTGGCCGGCGGCCGCTCGGGGTGAGCCGTGGGCCGTGCCGATCTACCCCCTGCCTACCTGCGTTCCCTCCGCTTCCTTCCGCCTTCCTGGGCCTCCGCAGTGAAGACTGGGCAGAGCTGCTGCAGGGAGTGGAGCCGCCTGGCTCCTTGCGTTCCAGCCTGCGTGTCGGCAAAATCCAAAATGGCCGCCTCAGGGCTGATTTAAAGTCACAGCTCCCCACAGGACAATAAATAAATATACAAAAAAAAAAAACAGCTTAACCAAGTCAAGGGACTGTAGAGACTTTAAAATCACTTGCAAAAACAGGTTTACAAGACACTGCACTGCATACCACAACAAACTGGTTCACTGAAATCAAGAGAGGCAGACTAGAGGGGCTGAGTGAGAGAGGGAGAGGTGCCCGTGCGTTCCAGCCTGCAACTCAGAGGAGTTTCAAAATGGCTGCCGTTGGCCAGAGTTAAATGCACAGAACACACAAACATATGCAACTACTGAAAAATTGAAAAACAGGGCTCTGAGTTGTTCCCCAATACACTCTCTCCCCATCCCTAATCCTAATAATAAATAAAAATGTGAATGATCATGGTGCTTCAGGAATGAGGGGGTTTATGTCAATGTAAAAAGAAAAAACGAATCTTACATCACCCAAACAATATCAGCTTCAACTATATGCCAACGACCAATAACAATAAATATGCCACCTACCAAAACACCAACAAAAAAAAAACGCGGGAGGCCGCACTCTTCTTTAAAAAACCAAAGACAGGAACTAAAGATCAAGACGCGTCTATCGCTGGCGAAGACGCAGAACCAGAACCTGACTCCGAAGAAGAGACAGATACTCCGCTTACTCGCAAAGAAATGTTGCCTTTTGTCCAAGACATTAAAAGCTCCTTCCGCTCCGAGATGCAGAGTTTCCGTCAGAGTGTCAGAGTGTCAGAGAGGAAATGGCGTCTGTAGGAGACTGTATCGTGGACTTTGAGGAGAAAGTGGACACCACCGCCTCTGCCCAGGAGACCCAAGCCCAAGACATACACGAATTAAAAACACAAGTTAAAACAATTTTCGGAAGATACGGAAAACTGATCAAGACGCAATAATCTGCGGATCAGATGGGTCCCGGAGGAAGTGGACAATGCTCAGCTGGACGCATATCTCATCCAGCTCTTCGGGTCTCTGTTACCAGAAATGACAGAAGACAAACTCCAGATGGACAGAGCACATAGACTGCCTAGACCTAAAGGCCTGGACCCAAAAAAACCATGAGATGTGATTACACGTCTCCACATGTCTCCACTACTTTCGTAGTAAAGAGGAGATACTAAGAGCCGCTAGATCTACTCCAAGGATAGAACAAGACAATGTTCAGCTTCTCATTTTCCCAGATCTGTCTCAAATCACGTTGAACAAACGTAAAATGTTTGCACAGGTCACAAACACACTGAGAAATAATAAAATACGCTATCGTTGGGGTTTTCCGTGCAAGATAATATTTATCTACCAAGAAAAAACATATATATTTCTCTCTCCAGAAGAAGGCGAAGAGAAATTGAGAGCAATGGGTCTCCTTGAACCAGAGGAAATGGAGGCCTCCCAGCGGATTCAGCCGCCACCTAAACAACAGCGCCCAACATGAGCTGATCACTCATTGAGTTTCCAGTTAATTCTACAGACTGACGGAATGTTGTTCGGAACATAAGGCATAGCTGAACTTGTCGTTTACTCCAGATATGCTCTTTTTCCTGAACAGGAGTGGAGACACCTGATGTCAATTTGCTAACTTGAACTACTCTCACAGACCAAGGTGATCTGGTTATCAAGAATCTCCCGAAGATAACTTCCCATACTGTGAAAGGTTATAGTTTTAAAACACAGGCTCCCAAGATGGTTGCTTTGGAAATGGGTTTTTTTTTTTTTTTTTTCAAAATTGACTATGTTTCTAAATGGACTGAAAGTCTCAAAGCACCTAGACACTGATAGACAGCCTGATCTAAGTTGCATGTTTTGTGCAGTTGACACATGTTGGCCCAATTTGGGGGTTTTCGGCCTCGGTCCTCGGGTGCGTCGGCAGTCCGGCTTCTGGGGGTGTCCCTGTTTCGGTGCGGGTGGCTCGGTCGGTGGCTCTGTCTTTGACTGGGTCGCTGGATGTGCCGCCTGTGCTGGGGGGCGGCCCGCTGGTGGCTCTTGGGGCCCGTGTTTGGACACCTCGGGCCTACTTCGAAACCGTTTCCTGGGTAAAAGTATGTCCTGGTCGCAGGTTATCTATGTTATTTACCCCAGATCTGTTCCCCAATACCTTAAGTATAATTTTTGCAATGTTCCTTTTGTGTCTCTCTTCCCCTATAGACTAAATATAGATTTTGAGATGGCCGAGCACTGAATGCCAGTCTGATCTACTCAATGTGAGAAAATTAAGGAAAGATAAGTTGATGTAAATAGTTACAATGTTTCATTTCCCCCTTGTTTTTCTGTATCCGGATGTGTAAGACTACACATACAATCCACCCCGTACTCTCCGGGGTGTTGCTTTTGATTTCTGAAGGTTTGGCTCCCAAACAAGGGAGCACTGCGGCATTAAGCCGTTGGGCTGCGGACCGCCCCCCCCTCCCCCAGGTTTGCGCATCCCGTGACTGCGATACACTCACATTACGGGACCTGAAATGGTTGGTCCTCCCAAACATAGTTTGGAAACCGGGGTCCTCTTTTTACCCCACCCTACCTTGTCCACCCTCTCCCCACACCCAGTTCTACAAGCATTTGTTACTGCAGAAAGTTAATATGTGTATCTCTCAAGATGTATGTTCACAATACAGACTGTTTACAATAGTTAAGATACTGTTTCATCTGTTATATATAAGTCATCACTCTGTTCACCTGTATCATTGACCTTTAAAGCATCACTATGCCGATTAATATAATTTCCCAAAACACCAAGGGCCTCAATACCCCCCGTAAGAGACGAATAGCCCTTTCAGAGGCTAAAAGACTAGCAGGAGATATCATTTTGTTACAAGAAACGCATCTGAAAAAGGAGGATCAATCACTGCTGTACAGTAGCGACTACCCTCTAATCTATCACTCATCATCCCGTACAAAAAAAAAATGGGGTGGCTACACTTTTCCACAAAAATCTAAACTTCAAAGTTGATAAAATTAAAAATGATCCTGCTGGGAGAATTTTAATTGTTACAGGATTATTAGACTCTACCCATCTAACAATAGCTAACATATATGCCCCTAACGAAAATCAAGAATCCTTTTTCCGGGAGCTCATAAATTTAATAAACTCTGTCCAGAAAGGTTTTCTAATTCTTGCAGGGGATTTCAACGCAATCATGGACCCAAATTTAGATACATTTCCCAGTCTTCCATTACCACAAAAGATAGTTCCCTCAACTCGTGGTCTCGTATCCATGGCCAAGGATCTGATGGTAGTAGACTCCTGGCAACTAATAAACAATAAGGAAAAAGATTTTTCCTTCTTCTCTCATCCCCATAACAGTTATTCACGTAAAGACTATATTTTAATTGACCAACAAGTTAGCGATAACATTTCCTCAGCAACAATTGCCCTCTCTGCTTGGTCAGACCACTCTACAATTATAACTAAACTGGGTGGCCTCACAACCAAAAACAAAACAAGGTTGTGGTCTTTAAATGAATCATTACTGTCGAACTCACAAAATCTCCAACAATTGGAAGAGGAACTGGTCCAATATTTTGATATAAATAACACCCCGGACGTTTCCCCTTTTACCCTTTTGGAGGCCCATAAATCTGTGCTTAGAGGTAAACTGATTGCTCTGGCTTCTCGGAAAAAGAAGGAAAAAGCGGAACACATTGTTACATTAACACAAAAGTTATCAGAACTATAAAGTATCCATAAAGCAAATCCCTCCCGAAAAAACTATCGACAAATAATCTCAGTTAGAGGGCAATTAAATCTTTTGTTAGTGACAAACGCAGAGAGAGCTATACGATGGACCCAACAGAAATAATATGAAAAAAGTAATAAGGCAGATAAAATGCTGGCACGTAAGCTAAAACAAAAGCAGGTTAAAGCTAAGATCCATAATTTTTATACTAAAAATGGAAAGATATCTCATAGCCCCAAAGTTATAAGTGACGCCTTTAAGGAATATTATGCATCTCTTTACAATCTGCCTGGCCCAGTGGGAGAATCGGCTAAAAAGAAAAAAGCGAAAAAAATTCAAAACTTTCAAACTTAATGCCGGCTCCCGACGCTGGAACCAGAAGACATAATAAATCTTGAAAACAATATAGAACCCCCTGAAATCCTGGAGGCTATCAAATCTTTGAAAAATGGGAAGGCCCCTGGTCCGGATGGATTTTCAAACCTTTACTACAAAAAATTATCCACAATACTCCTCCCACACTTAACCAAAGTATTTAATGAGATGCTTTTAGGCCTCCCCCCACCCAGAGATATGCTACGAGCAACCATAGTCGTAATCCAAAAAGATGGAAAAGATCCCATGATGTGCTCTGGCTACAGACCTATATCTCTGTTAAATACAGATCTAAAATTATACGCAAAAATCTTGGCCACTAGATTAAACAATATTCTTCCACGATTGATCCACCCGGACCAGGTTGGCTTTGTTCTGGGCAGGCATGCCCTTGACAACACAAGGAGGACAGTGAACTTAATACATGTAGCAAAACAAACCACACGCTCATCATTACTACTTTCACTAGACGCTGAAAAAGCTTTTGATCGGCTAGATTGGCAGTTTATGAACGCCACACTCTCACAAATGGGATTTACTCCCAAAATCTTAAACAGCATAAACACGCTATACTCGGCTCCGACAGCCATAGTAAAAACGAATAACTCCTTGTCTGACCCTTTCCCAATATCGAACGGAACCAGACAGGGGTGCCCACTGTCCCCCTTGTTGTTTGCTTTGGCAATAGAACCATTAGCCTGCCAGATAAGAATGAACCCCAATATCACGGGTATCAATGTTGGACAGAAGGAATTTAAGCTAGCTCTCTATGTGGATGACATACTACTGACGCTCTCGAATCCCCTTATCTCACTCCCCAACCTTTTCCAAGCTCTATATGAGTTTGGCTCCCTTTCAGGATACAAAATTAACCACTCTAAATCTATGGCTCTTGGCTTAAACCTTCCCAAGGATATGGTAAAATTACTTCAACTTAATTTTGACTTCAAGTGGAATCAGACCCACATTAAATATTTAGGGGTTCAAATACCAAAAGATTACTCATCCATATACAAAATAAACTTTAAATCTTTATTTGACCAAGTTGCAAAGGACTTGTCCACCTGGAATCCATACATTATCTCTTGGTTCATAAGGATCGCCACTATTAAAATGAACATCTTACCTAGAATACTGTACCTCTTCCAAACTCTCCCAGTAAAGATTTGTCAGAAGGACCTAAATAACATTCAAAATAAAATTCTGAAGAAGTGGCCTGTTGAGCTACGAAACGCCGCGTAGGAGACATACCATTCAACCTATATATTTTTATTATTCATGTTCCAAGGTGTATTTTATTGTTGTCAAACGGTTTGCTGAACACCGAGTTGATTTCCTCTTCTGCGCATGTGCCGCGCTGTTGCCTGCCTCTGTGGTTGCCAAGTGAGGTCTGAATCATTACTGGCAGACGCTGTTACTCAAAGCAGAGTGGGTGCTCTGTCGTCACAGAAGGGCCCACGGGACCACGCCGTCACGCTGCCTGACTGATCGGGAAACACAGTGAGGTCTGCAGAGGAACCTGTGTACTACTTGCGAGCAAAGGACAACCACTCCCCAGGATCCACTAAGCGCATTGACGCTATTTACAGGACATTGAGACTGTGGCAGAGTCATCAATTATCTGTCATTTCACCTACCTGTAGGTGGAAAGGAGAGTGAAGCTCTGGTGGTTCCTGGTTGCAGACGCTGGTAACTGCCACTCTGTGGCTCTATGCTTGATTAATCTACCTTAATGAACGCATAACCTTGAAACACCTTATATATAAACATAGTTTATTACATTTTTCACGATGAGTGTTGTGCGCTTTGTTTGTTTTTTTGTTACTAGATTCTAGGGTCTTGGGCTACCCTTTACACAGCAGCAGACGCTCATCTACATTGGTATATATTTATTTACCTTTTCCACATGGTGTGGTGTGTTTTTTTGATTTAAATTGACATCACAATTAACACTTTGTATTAAGTATATATTTTAGTGCGCACTTATTTGTTTTTTCTATTAGCCCTTCCAAACCTACAAAAGTACTATAGAGCGGCACAACTAGGGCAACTAGTTAGTTGGCATTCAAACCCAACCGAAAAAAGATGGGTCGAACTAGAAGAATTGATCTGCTCCCATTCGAAATTAAGACTCTCCTCTGGCTTAATAGAAAATCCAGACCAGCTGCGGTTTACACAAACCCGGTGCTATCTTTCGCATGTAATCTTTGGGACTCCCTTAAAGTTAGGTTCCAATTTACGGGTACCCCATCCCTCATGCAACTCTTGTTTTCAGATCCCTCCCTCCCTTTTTACACTAATAACCAACAATCTAACCTTTGGGTCCAAAAAGGACTCCTAAGAGTTAATGATATTCTCATCAAAGGTAAAGTTCCTCCATTCACCTCGTTACAAACGAGCCACGACATTCCCTCCTCTGAATTTTTCAGATTTGTCCAAGTTAGTCACTATATCCAATCCATTTACAAGCCAAACCAACCACATGTGTTAACGCTATATGAAGACTGGTGTGTACGTCAGCCTCTTATGAAGGGCATTACTTCCAGGCTATACCATAGTTTGACTCCCGTCAAAAATAGCCAAACTCCTTATAAATATATGGTGTCCTGGGAAGAGGAGTTAAATACCAATTTGGACCTTCATGTTTGGAAAGATGTTTGGGAAGCCGCCTCCAAAAATTCTTCCTGTGTGGTGATTAAGGAGAACATTTACAAGCTAATATTTAGATGGAATATGACTCCTACCAGGTTGAACTCTTTTCTCCCAGGTGCCTCTCCTTTATGTTGGCATGGTTGTGGCGAAATGGGGAATATACTGCATATATTCTGGTCGTGTCCAAAAATTCAGCAAATATGGAGGGGAGTGTTTGCTTTAATACACAGGGTTTTGGGCATCACTGTCCCCCAGGACCCAATATATATAGTATTGGGAAAGCCAATGGCCAATTGTAACAAAAAAGAAATTAAAGTTATCTCCCAAATTCTAAATGCTACTAGATGCACCATCGCCAAAAACTGGAACAACCGACTCCCCCATCCTTAAACCAAATCAATTACAAAATCTGGCACATAGTCTACATGGAAAAACTCACTGCCTACCTAACTAGTTCCACTTCACAATTCTTAGAGACATGGGCTCCTTGGTTTAGACATGCAGGTATATCCCCATATTTAGACTAGATTATTCAGAACAGAGTGATTTATGATTTATGTTGTATTTAACCTGTTATTTAATATGTTACATGATTTCAAATGCTGTCCCCTTCCCCCCTTCCCATACTCTCCTCCCCTCCTAATGTGTAATCAGACTATTTGCAATATTGTACCGTTGTATTGTTCCCCTCCTTTTTTTTTCTTTTTGTACCCCTGTTACTTTTGAAAAATGGTTAATAAAAAAATAAGTAATAAAAAAAAAAAATGAATGAATTGTAATGTGTACAGTACTGTGCTACTGTGCTACTGTTTCAATTTCAGATGTTTAAAAGCCAGAAATACTAAAATGCCATTTTCTGCACTCGCGTCTAAAGGCGGTACGGTTGGAAGAAATTGTGCGCCATCACATGGGTATTCAGAGGTATACACGTGTTAAGTGTTTCAATAATGGCCACTGCATCTGTATTGGTTGGTCAGAGACCAACTTGTAAAGAGACAGTGGACTAAGAGGTGGTCATTCATATGTGTGGGAAAGCTCACTTCAGTAGCACCTTCCATCTAGTCAGCTAGGAATTCCCCAATATTCCCAGTGTTTTGTCTAGTTATTGCTGTATTCTGTGTGTGGTTTTACTGTTGGCTTTGGCTGAATTAACTCTGGTTTATTACATCCTTGTGTTCTACCTGGTGCTTTGAGTTCTGTGGTAGTCTGGTTGATCCTGATTGTGATACCCCCAAATCCTCTTTTAAATCCTTTTTTAAAACAAATGAAATGAAAAGGCGTCTTCAACCTACCATGTTGTTGCTGCTGCAAAATGCCAACAGAAAACCCAACCAACAGGCATTATACAACAAGAAAAATACAATCGCCAAACAGAGATTGCACCTGCCGAAGCGTAACTTTTCTGGCCTCCCGCACCTCTCCCACCACCTCCTTCAATTCCTACAATTTATCTACTGGCAACTTGAAAACCCTTTATTCCATGTCAATTTCAATACCCAAAAATCTCAAAACAGTTGATGCCCTTTCAGTCCTGTCCTCAGCTAACGAAATACCAAACTTGCTAGGCACCCACTTGAAAGTAGCCAACAACCTCTTGCATAAACTCAAATACTTAGGACTAATAAACAAAAAAAACATCCAAGTGATGTAATACGAAACTGCTGCCTGCTTCCCATCTGACCACCCACTCCACAAATGAACTAAATGTTTTAAAATATGAACAAAAAATAGAACAGCCCTTAGGCAAACACATATCAACATAACTACCGAACTGGCAACACAACAAATGAAAGCACTCGGGATGAGCTGGCAATAACCTGAATGCTGGTTCTACATCTGTCTTTGCCAACAACCCCTCCTTTCCCACTGCTCTCACCAGCTCCAATGTTCGATCAAAAGAAATATAACAAACTAAACTGAATTAATTATCTATCTCATCATTGAAGGAAGAAGGAGCAGCTCAGTGAGTAAAAACACTGACTCTCGCACTGAGTTTAATGCAGGGGAACCTAGTTCAATTCCTGGTGTCTGCTCCTTGTGACCTTGGGCAAGTCACTTTATCTCCCCGTGCCTCAGGCACCAAAAACATAGTTTGTAAGTTCTACAGGAGTCAGGCTAGTCTCCCTGCCTTGCTTTGTGCTCATACCAGCACAAGTCTGTGAGGAAAGTGTTGGAGGGG
Organism: Ascaphus truei; assembly: GCF_040206685.1. Taxonomy (NCBI): domain Eukaryota; kingdom Metazoa; phylum Chordata; class Amphibia; order Anura; family Ascaphidae; genus Ascaphus; species Ascaphus truei. The sequence continues at coordinate 225,797,752 of NC_134485.1, forward strand.
GTAAGATGTTACCACGTGGCTGGCAGAGATTCTGTCTCTGGATTTTTCATAATCTGGAGGGGGTTCTGAAAAGAACGCTAACTGGATTGCACATCCCCTACATGTACATGTTGACTGTTGACCTATCAGTACTGTGAACCTGTTTGACATAATTCATGAAACTTCCATTTACCAACTTTTAGAAACAGTCATTTCCAGATGTCAGAAGGAATATCTGCATTGACCCATTGCAACATTACCTGAAGAGTAAAAGTTTCGTTTTTTCCTTAATGCATTCTTAAGACATGAGTTCATTTTATTTTAATTTCACAAAGTGAAAAGTTCAGTTCTATTTTTTTTTTTATCAAGCTCTGAATCCTACTGCTTCAGGACCATGTGCAGGAACAAAATATTGCTGTTCTTGTACAGTATTCAAGATAATCTGATGAAAATACGAAATTAAATTGATTATGAACTGACGCCTAAAACTTACTTTCAATACAAGGGTTGCCAGGTCCACTACCTTCAAGTCTGTGGTGTGGGGGGACGGCTGCAGATCTACCCGGGTGCCGCCAGCGCTGCGGGCGGACCCGGCATGGGTGCAGGGAGCCCTCCGGTAGGACTGCGGCTGTCAGGGACAGGGCTGTGTGGCAATGGGGTCGCCAGAGCTCCTCTGCACACCCGTCAAGTGGGGGCTGCCATCTTGTTTACTTAGCGCATGCGCCATTGCAGACTTGCGCAGTATGGCCACAAGTGGTGGCCATCTTAGAGCAGGTTCCGCAGAGGAGACCTAGCGACCACAAGATTATGAGCTTGCGTGTACTGATTGATCTGTGTGGTTGATTGAAGTGCTGTTGGTTAAAGTGTGTGCAGTTAGAACCAGAAGGAAAGGGAAGTGACGGAGGATTAGGCCTCCTGTACGCCAAACAGGTATTCAGCATGCGTAGTTCCCTTAGTCATGGGAAAGGGGACTACACAGGTAAATGATTTTAACGTTATTTAATTTCTTCTGGGCTCAACAGTACTGTGTTCAAGTCTGAAGACAATATCCCTGGTAGGATGTAAATAAATTGCAGATTGTGCAAAAAAGGGCTACCAAGATGGTGTTTGATCTACATCAGAAGACTTATCAGGAAATACTAAAGGACCTTAATATGTTCAGCTTAGGGAATGGAAGGGGGGGGGGGGGGTTATGATCAAAAATTTCAAGAATACATAAAGAGCTTCAACAAAGACAGGAAGGAAGCATATTTCAGAGAATGAGAACAAGAGGTCATGCTCAGACGCTAGAAGATGGCAGGCTATGGGAAATGTGAGGAAGTACTTCACAGAAAGGGTGGTGGATTCGTAGAATAGCCTCCCAACAGAGGTGGTAGGGGCTACTACAGCATGGGAATTCAAACATGCTGGGGATTGGCATAAGGCCAGGCCACCGAGAGGGGGACATAGAAGGGACAGGTGTCCCGAGCCCGTGGTGTCTGCGGGGGGCCCGGACGGCTTCCGGTCCTCTCGATGCCAGGCCCCTGGTTATCCTTCAACTGCAAGCCTCTTCATTTTCTGCCATACGCTGAGCTTCCAACGCTGGTGTGCGACAGGCCTCTTTGATGTCAGCATGCCGGAAGTAAGCTTGGCTCAGCTTCTGTCACGCGGCAGTAGAGGGAGGGCCGGCACATGCGTGCCAGCATTGCAAACACGTGGGATAGAATGGAAGAGGCCTGCAGCTGAAGGAGTGCCTGGGCCCGGCCGCAAGAGGGCCGGCAGCCAGGCCTAGTTATAGGTCGGGCTCAACATACAACGCCGGCTGCCACACCCACCGCAGACACCAGGACCAGCCTGACCATCCACAAGGTAAGTCTGTTTTTTAAGTATTGTGGGGGGAGGAGGGTATTGTTTTTATATGTATTGGGTTTTTTTGATATGCATTGGTTTTTTTATGTATTGGGGTTTTTTTTTTTAAATATGTATTGAGGTTTTTATATATGAATTGTTTTTTTTATATGTATTGGGTTCTTTGTATATGTATTAGGGTTCTTTTTATATGTATTAGTTTTTTTTATGCATTTGTTTTTTTTTTATATGTATTGGGTTTTTTTTATATATGCATTAGGGGTTTTTTTTATATGTATTTTTTTAAATATGTATTTTTTTAAAATATTTATGGAGGGTATATTTATTGGGGAGGTGGGGTTTGTATATATTTGGGGAGGATTTTTTGTATGTATTTTGGGGTGGGATATTTTTTGCATTGGGGTGGGGTTTCTTGGTATATATTTTGTGAGGGGAATTGTGTGAGGGGGAGGGAGTGATTGAGAAGGGGGATTGAGTGAGAGTGGGGCAATTGACGCAGGGGGGGAAGAGTGAGAGGAGAGAGGGGGTGAGTGAGGAAAAGGATGAGTTAGAGTGAGACGCAGGGGAGAGAAATACATGTGAGGCGGGAGGGGGACAGGGATTGAGGATTACAGCAAATAGAGAAATTGGCAGATTAGGTGGTCAAGTGGTTCTTATCTGCAATCAAATTCTATGTTTCCATGATTCTATGAAACAAAGCACAATTCCTAGTGCATTCCCCCCTTTCCATCATTATTTTATTAAGAGCTGAGAATAAACAATTTATGGCAGACAGACTGTAATTTATAAAGCTTTCAAAAGCATAGAAGGGGTGGATTAAGATATAGAGACATTACACAACAAAGCTGTGACAGGATGGAAACAAATGAAACAAAAAATACAGCACGAACAATTACAAAATGAAAGATGATTATGCAGATCAATCTTAACAAGCTTAGTGCACTAAAGAAGACATGAATGATATCTTCTGGAGAGAAAATATAATTTAAAATAACCGTGTGTTCAGAGAGCTCTCTTAGAAAAAGAAAGTGGCTAAATGTGGCCTCACAAGGTTTCCCCCGCCCCAAAACCGACAGCATACAGTATACTGTACAAGTAGGAGAGAAGGGGTCCGCACAACAAAAAGAAGAAAAACATGTACATAGTTGCATAACCTATTTATATTTAATGTGCCCTATATCTATTGCATCATTAATAGCACAACGTTTTTTTCCGCTCCCTGATTTTACTTTTAAAAATTAAAACATCAAAGAAGATAACTAACAAACTCTTTATCAATTTGCAATTTTCCTTTGATAAAATGCGTCTTTTTTTAATGTATTCAACAAAACCAGTAGCACTAAAATCATAAAATGAGTGAGTTGCCTGGATTCAAACGAGGAAGTTGAAATGCAGTTTTCAGCGAGTACAAAGGCTCACGCATTATCTTTCAGGAAAACAGAGAAATATTGTGGGTAAACTCACAGATAGTGATAGAGCAGATAGTAACTCTTGGTGGGGATCCTTAGAACACTTCATTGTCTCACACATACAGTACTACAAAAATGGATTTGTATGCAGTTCAAAAGGTTTTATAGTAGTGTGACTAGTATCCGTTTCATTTACCCATCCTCCTGGAGAAGGAGCAAGCAGTATGCACTCTATTAAAACAGACTTTTTTTTTTCCATGTAAAAAAGGAAATTACTTGGTATCTCCAGATTTTGTAATGAACATCGAATTTATGTAATCATTTTTATTTAGAGGCAACAATTGTAGATAATCCAGCATTACAGTTGGCATCTACAGTAGCGAGAAAAAGTTTGTGAATCACTTCAGATTTTCACATATTTCAAACCTAAAATGTTATTAGCTCTTAATATAAGGCCTAATAATAGAAAATGATAACCTGATCAAACAAATGACACAAAAACATGATACCTTTTCAACATTTATTTATCCGCAAATGATTAAACATTCAATATCCATGTGTGAAAAAGTATGTGAACCTTTAGATTCAGTACCTGGTGGCACCCCCCTTTGAGTAGCAATAACATCAACTACGTGTTACATTTGTAACTGCCAGTCAGTCCCTCACATCGGTTTTGAGGAAGTTTAGGATCATTGTCTTGCTGCATGACCCACTTTCACTTAAGCTGAGACGGATGGCCTGACATTCTCCTCCTGTATCTTATGGTTGTGTCAATGATGGCATGCCGTCCAGATTCTGAGGCAGCAAAGCAGCCCCAAACCATATCACTCCCACCACCATTCTTGACGGTTGGGATGTGGTGGCTCTTTTCGAACGCAGTGTTTAGTTTAAGCCAAACATAACGTTTCTCATTGAGGCCAACAGAAGATTGTTCCAGAAATCTTGGGAATCATCTATGTGCTCTTTGGCGAATTTTAGACTACAGCAGTGTTCTTTTTAGAGAGCAGTGGATTACTCCCGGCTATCCTTATAAGAACATCATTCTTGTTCAGTCTTTTTCTTATAGATGAGTCATGAACACTCACATTAGCCAAGGCGAGAGTGGCCTGCAGATCCTTGCATGTTACTCTGGGGTTCTTTGTGACTTCCTGAATGATTCGGCGGTTTGTTCTTGGAGAGATTTTGGTAAGTGATAAAGTTAGAAAATGCATATAGAATAGTGATATATCAGATACCCGGAAATTACCCGGTACACGGCCTACCTGGCCATATTTAAAGTATTTCCGCCCTGCTCTGCTCCCCCGGTCCTTCTATTGGAGAACGGCAGAAGCAGAGAAGCAGAAGAGACATACCTGCAGCCGTCGGCAGAGGGTGAGGAGGAACACGGCAACATCCTGGTGGCGGTGGAAGCAGAGGACATTATCCTTCAACCGATGGCGGTGGGAGCAGAGGAACATGTGACCGGAGCAGGAGCGTTACTCTAGGACAGCTGGGGAGGAGCTGTGCTGTAGCAGCGGCAGACACCGGAATTTGGAAGAGTTCCGGGTCGGACCACTAGGGCGCGCTCCTCCCTGGCTATCTGCGAGTAACACTCCTGCTCCGGTAACAACGGAAAAAACGGATTGCACTGACACTATTTTTTCTTTAAAACACTTAATACTAAAAAACACATGTTGTATACTATAGAATTCATATTTAAATATCATGCATTTAAATAAGAAACATAAAAAACATAAAATATACTAGCATAATGAATAAAAAAACATATTGTCAGAAAGGGACAGACACATGAAAAAGAGAATACGTGAAATATTCGTAATACAGGGTCTACTGTGGTCATAAAACAAGCCCACAAACCAAACTCTTTATTTAGACCATTGGGGGTGAGAGTCTTAATGTTATACTGTAGATTCAATATCTGTCTTTTTTTTGTAATCTGATGTAACCTATTGCCCCCTCTATAATTAGGTTTAGGGCAATCTATAGCCATACAAATTAGACCTTTTACGATCCAGCCCATGTTTAAGTTTAAAATGATTGGAAACACTGTGAGTGGTACAACTCTTCTTGATGTTAAAGACGTGTTCCGCTAAACGTCTCTTAGGGGGTCTTCCAGTTCTCCCTATGTACTGGAGACCACATGGGCACTCCAGCAAGTACGCAACGTAACTGCTCTTGCAGTTCATAAATGTATCAATTTTATAGACTTTTTTGGTATCATTAAACCTAAAAGTGTTACATTTAGAGCTGTAATGGCATCCAATACATTTTGAAAATGTGAAATATCCTCTTAATCATAAAACCAATTGACTGTAGCCCTGGGCCCTCGGCTTGTTTGGGGGGGGAGGGGGATAGAGCGTGTGGGTAGCTTGTTGAGTGTTAGCCGAGCTTAATAATCATAACCGAATAGATGATACCATTCTGTGGCTAACAAAATGCTTTTATTTGTGCGAGCTTTCGAGATACACTGATCTTTTCTTCTGGCAATGTTACAATGGATAAAGCAAGAGAGGTTTTTACTTAAAAACAGTGCATCTTGGAATGTATCTGTGACTGAAGCCTAACCCTCCTCCATGTGCAGTATGCTATTTATGACTTGAGGTGTTAAATGGTCCCTGAATGTTAGCGATTTAAGTGTGTGTGTGTGTGTGTATGTGTGTGTGAATATAAATGTATAAAGCGCCCATAATGCATACAGTGCTTTACAAAAGGTGTGTGTGGATTGGGAGTGTATACCAATGCTGTGGGTAGGTGTAGAAATGTAAGAGGGTGTTGCATAACTATTAGTGTTTGTAGATACTATGTGGTCCCTATTGGTATATAGGGATAGAATTACATTGTACATAAGTATGTTTAAGAGAAAGCAGTGTGTGCATTCATATAGTGCAGTATGTATTGACATGACCTTTAGCACTCATGGGAAGAGTTCTCTTGTGTCAGGGTAGTGACTCATGAAACTGCGGTCTCGGTTTAAGCCACCGCTAAGTGTCCCGAACAGTTGCATAAATTTGTATTCATGCAACCGTCTCTCTTTCGGTGTTCTAAGATTACCTTTGAGTACGGCCATCTTCAGATCGTTCATCTTATGGCTAGAGTCAGAGAAATGTAAAGCGCTGTATACACTGTGGGTGCTTTATAAATGTATATTTACATACATAGACACACACACTCTTACATCACTAACATTCAGGGACCATTTAACACCTCAAGTCATAAATCGCATACAGCACAGGGGGAGGGATAGGTTTCAGTCACAGATAACATTCCATGATGCACTGTTTTTTTAAGTCAAACCTTTCTTGCTTTATCCATTGTAACATCGCCGGAAGAAGAGATCAGTGTATCTCGAAAGCTCGCACAAATAAAAGCATTTAGTTAGCCACAGAATGGTATTGCCTATTTGTTTTTAATTATTAAGCATGGCTAACATGGTACAGATACCTCTACATCAATATATATATATATTTATTTTTGGTGGGGCATAGTGTGTGTGTATTTGGGGGCAGGGGGTAGTGTGTGTGTATATTTGGGGGCGGGGGGTAGTGTGTGCGTGTGTATTTGGGGGTAGTGTGTGTGTGTGTATTTGGGGGTAGTGTGTGCCTGTGTATTTGGGGATGAAGTGTGTGCGTGTGTATTTGGGGGGGTATTGAGTGCGTGTATTTGTTGGTGGGGGTAATGTGTGTATGTATTGTGATGCCCACACCACGTTGCAGTCTCTTTTATCCAAAATAAGGCCGGAAACATTGTATTTCTATTTATGTGGGGTTTATTTATAGGGGTTAAGTAACGTATTCGCAGGGCCACCGTCCCTTTAAGGAAACCAAGCCAAAATCAAAAGCATAAATAAATACCTATCCCTGTCAGGGAACTAACTGACTTCTTCACGCCCTTACTATCAGGGCCGCCAGCTAAGCCGGTTGTCAGCCCAAAACATGACCTGGTATAGGCAATAAAGTAACAGCACAGTCTTTGCATATAATAGAAAGGGTTTTGCTTATCTCAGTCCATGTGGTGAAGATGTCACTGCTTCAACACGGCTCTCTTGGCAGTGTCTCACTCTTTACCAGTTTTTTTACACTGCTTCAGCATGACTCTCAGCAATTTTAATTTGTTGAAATACATGCAACATATAACGGCTCTCTCAGCAATGTCTCTCACTCTCTACCAGCTTCTGGTAGCTGGGGAGCACACCTGTCTCCCCCCCCCCCCCCCTTCTCTGGGGAAAACAGTCTCTCCCCCTCTCCCCCCTATTGAACCTGCAGTCTCTCAGGAATCCTGCTTAATGGAACTGCAATTGGCATTAGACAGTGAGGCATTTAAAGTGAGCTTTTTAAGTGATAAATATAGTTAGACAATAGTTTGACTAGACAAATAATAAACAATACAGACCGGTGCCAATTAGTCCAAGGTGATACTAATGTCCAGCACTGAAAGAGTCTTAGAATAGTAGATGGCTGCAGTAGTATCTTCACAGCTTGTCTTCAATGATTGGACTCCATATACATGTGCATGGAAGAAAAAACAGACAAAGAAAACATATCATAGTGCATGTCCTGCATGTTTGGTTGTTTGCATACTGCACTATGATATGTTTTCTTTGTCTGTTTTTTCTTCCATGCACATGTATATGGAGTCCAATCATTGAAGACAAGCTGTGAAGATACTACTGCAGCCATCTACTATTCTAAGACTCTTTCAGTGCTGGACATTAGTATCACCTTGGACTAATTGGCGCCGGTCTGTATTGTTTATTATTTGTCTTGTTTTTCCAACCTGTCTTGGAGTTGGTATCACCTGGCAGCCTAAGTTTATTATTATATATTAATATATTTTATTGTGTGCACTATCACATTATAATATTATTGTCACTGCACAAGATTTTTTAGCGCTATATACACCCATTTTTTTCTTGAATAGTTTGACTAGAGGTGACTGGGGACTGCATCTTTCTGCAAACTTTTTGACTCACGACAACAAACGGTAAGCTACTCAGATCACACTATGATCCCATTCTTGCTAACCTGCATAATTTAACCACCCACCCCTTTACAACTTCTTTCACTGCAGCATCTCCCAAAACTGGCCGCACAAAACACAGAAACCCTGAACTGACTCTAGCATTGCAATGCACCAAAACATTTGACAAAGAACAGGCACACCACTGCTGTTTAGTCTGCACACACTCACTTTGTTCACAACAGCTCCTTGTAGCACTACCTACCTCTGGCAAAATGAACCTGCTCTGTATCTTAACTTTTTTTTTCTCCTGTCCTCATGGAGATTTTACTCTCTCTATACACTACAAACTCCTCCATCCTGGCCCACACCCAACATCACCATACACCCTGGACTATTGAAAAGCCTTGCACTATCTACGGAATGTTGGTGGAGAACTCTCAAAACTAGCACACCAACCACTGCTCACTCTAATGGCAAACACCACAAATTTACAACCTCCAAACAACTACCCAAATTCCTACTCGTACTGTTACTCTCCTTAGCAGGTGATATTGAACCTAACCCAGGTCCTCCCATTTCAGCTCTGTCCCATGCCCCTGAGAATTCCACCTTTAAATTCCAAAAAGGCCTATCTGTCGCCCATATAAATATCCGGAGCCTGCTGCCCAAACTGAACTAAGAGCATGATGCCTTATGCATAAACCCAAAGCCATCATTCTTACAGAAACATGGCTATCCCTTAAAACCCCTGATGCAAATATCGCCATTCAGGGATACTCCATTCTGAGATCAGACTCCCAGGGATATCATCTGAGATCAGACTCCCAAAGACTGTTCATGGTCCCAAGGCTCAACAAAGTATCCAGACGTTCCTCCTTCTCCTACCATGCACCCCAAAACTGGAACAACCTACCAGAGACTCTCACATCCACCACCAGTTTAAGTTCTTTCAAATCTAAGGCTGTCTCACACTTTAATCTGGTCTGTAACTGTTTCATACGCCCATAATATATATTTTCTTTAACTATGCACGCAATGTCTTGTATATAATGTACTAGCTGAGAGACCGGCGTTGCCCGGGATATAATGTTCCCGCTCCTCTCTCTCTCCTCTCTCCTCCCCCCTCTCTCTGTTTGTCCCCCATTCACATCAATCCAGTCCCCCCCCCTCCCTCCTTTACAGCTCTGTTTGTCCCCCATTACAGCTTCATGCAGTGTGTGTGCGTCAGTCATTGTGTGTGCGTCAGTCAGTCATTGTGTGTGCGCGCGCGCGCGTCAGTGAGTCTGACGCAGAAACACAAACACACACACACACAAACTGACTGACGCACACACACACAGTCAGTGTGTGCGTGTGTGCGTGCATGTGTGCGGCAGTCAGTGTTTGTGTGCGCGTCAGTAAGTGTGTGCGTGCGTGCGGCAGTCAGTCAGTGTGTGTGTGTGTGGGTGGGGGTGGGTGTCTCAGTCAGTGTGTGTCTCAGTCAGTGTGTGTGTCAGTTAGTGTGTGTGTGTCAGTCAGTGTGTGTGTCAGTTAGTGTGTGTGTGTCAGTCAGTGTGTGCGTGTGCGCGTCAGTCAGTGTGTGTGTGTCAGTCAGTGTGTGTGTCAGTCAGTGTGTGTGTCAGTCAGTGTGTGTGTGTGTGCGCGTCAGTTAGTCTGTGTGTGTGTGCGTCAGTCAGTGTGTGTGTGTGTGTGTGTGTGTGTGTGTGTGTGTGTGTGTGTGTGTGTGTGTGTGTCAGTGATTGTGTCTGTGTGTGTGCGCGTCAGTTAGTCTGTGTGTGTGTGTGTGTGTGTGTGTGCGTCAGTCAGTGTGTGTGTGTGTGTGTGTGTGTGTGTGTGTCAGTCAGTGTGTGTGTGTGTGTGTGTGTGTGTGTGTGTGTGTGTGTGTGTGTGTGTGTGTGTGTGTGTGTGCGCGTCAGTGTGTGTGTGTGTGTGTGTGTGTGTGTGTGTGTGTGTGTGCGTCAGGGTGTGTGCGTGTGGCTGTCAGGGGTTGTGTGCATGCGTCAGTACGTGTGTGTGTGTGCGTGCGTCAGTCAGCGTGTGCATGTGTCAGTCAGTGTGTGTGTGTGTGCGTGCGTCAGTCAGTGTGTGTGTGCGTGCATGCGTCAGTCAGTGTGTGTGTGCGTGCGTCAGTCAGGGTTTGTGTGCGTGCGCCAGTCAGGGTTTGTGTGCGTGCGTCAGTCAGGGTGTGTGCGTGCGTCAGTCAGGGTGTGTGCGTGCGTCAGTCAGGGTGTGTCTGCGTGCGCCTGTCAGGGTTTGTGTGCGTGCGTCAGTCAAAGGGCAGGTGCGGGGGGGTGGGAAGGGCAGGCGTGGGGGTGTATGAAGGGCAAGCGTGGGGGGGTGAAGGGCAGGCAGGGGGGTGAAGGGCAGGGGTAGGGGGGGGTGAAGGGCAGGGGTAGGGGGGGGTGAAGGGCAGGGGTAGGGGGGTGAAGGGCAGGGGTAGGGTTAAAGGCAGGGGTAGGGGGGGTGAAGGGCAGGGTAGGGGGGGGTGAAGGGCAGGGGTAGTGAAGGGCAGGGGGGTGAAGGGCAGGGGGGGTGAAGGGCAGGGGTAGGGTGAAGGGCAGGGGTAGGGTGAAGGGCAGGGGTAGGGTGAAGGGCAGGGGTAGGGTGAAGGGCAGGGGTAGGGGGGGTGAAGGGCAGTAGTAGGGGGGTGAAGGGCAGGGGGGTGAAGGGCACGGGTAGGGGGGGTGAAGGGCAGGGGTAAAGGGGGTGAAGGGCAGGGGTAGAGGGGGTGAAGGGCAGGGGTAGAGGGGGTGAAGGTCAGGTATAGGGGGGGTGAAGGGCAGGGGTAGGGGGGGTGAAGGGCAGGGGTAGGGGGGTGAAGGGCAGGGGTAGGGAGGGGAGTGAAGGGCAGGGGTAGGGAGGGGGGTGAAGGGCAGGGGTAGGGAGGGGGGTGAAGGGCAGGGGTAGGGAGGGGGGTGAAGGGCAGAGGTAGGAGGTGGTGAAGGGTAGGGGCAGGGGTGAAGGGCAGGGGGCGGGGTGAAGGGCAGGGGTAGGGGTGGGGGGTGAAGGACAGGGGTGGGGGGGGTGAAGGGCAGGGGTAGGGGGTGGGGGTGAAGGTCAGGGGTAGGGGGGGGTGAAGGGCAGGGGTAGGGGTGGGGGGTGAAGGGCAGGGGGGTGTGAAGGGCAGGGGTAGGGGTAGGGGTTGAAGGGCAGGGGTAGGGGGGTGAAGGGCAGGGATAGGGGGGTGAAGGGCAGGGATAGGGGGGTGAAGGGCAGGGGTAGGGGGGGTGAAGGGCAGGGATAGGGGGGTGAAGGGCAGGGGTAGGGGGGGTGAAGGGCAGGGGTAGGGGGGTGAAGGGCAGGGGTAGGGGGGGTGAAGGGCAGGGGGGTGAAGGGTAGGGGGGGTAAGGGGTAGGGGTGAAAGTGAGGCACAAATTGTTGGCAGGAGTAAAATGTCCCTACACACACACATTTGTTGTATTCTAGGGGGAGCATGGAGGGAAATAGAACAAAAAAGACAAAAAACAATCTAAGTGTAGACAGTTTTTAGATAGTGTAAAATTAAATGTCTTGTCTTGGCTCGTATGTTGTGCCTACTTACAAGATGTAAGTTGTATTCAAGCGATTTAGACACACAATGGTCTCTGCTAAGGATGTTGTTCTCCACTCTATGAAGCGTCTCCAATTGTCAGCTCAGCAACCAAGTGTATGTGAAGAAAAATGATACCATAGTGCAGACCAATACAATGATAAAACTAAACTTTATAAATTTAAAAATGAACACTTACAATAAAAATGAATATATTATGCATTGTTCACAATCTTAGTGATCAGGGAGAGAAGAGTGTGTTAACTTCAGGCTCACCCGCCTCTTCCGATGGGACCTGATGTAATCAGCCTCTCTCTGCGACTCTGTGTCTCCGGTGGTGGACTGTGTAACCCAGGCTGTATCCTCCCGTGGGCTGTTGGACTCCCCTTCAGCTGTTGTACATCCGTACTGCGCTTGGAGCTGCCTTTCGGGTGGATGATCTCGCCTCTCTCACCGCCGGTACGTCACTTCCGCTTTGTCCCATCACGTCACTTCCGGGCGCGGCTGGTTGAATTTCTGAATGGCGATCACGTCTCTCTTCTCTCCCACTCTACGCGTTTCGCCAGAAAAGGGTGTATGGCTTCCTCAGGAGCCTACACACACACACACACACACACACACACACACACACACACACACACACACACGACGGGAGTGAGAGGTGGTGGAGAGTGGGACTGGCGCATATCCGAGGAGGCTGCTTGGCCCCCAGAGGCTGGGGAGGTAGCGGCGGGGAGGTAGCGCCGGTGAGGTAAGGGAGCGGCGGGGAGATAGCGCCGAGCAGTTAGCGGCAGGGAGGTTGCGCCGGGTAGTTAGCGCCGGGGAGGTAGCGGCAGGGAGGGGAGGTAAGGGAGCGGCGGGGAGGTAAGGGAGCGTTGGCGGCTGGGGTAGGAGGGCCACGCCTCGCTTCCCCTCCATCTTTCCGGGAGCCGGTTGAGAGCGAGGGGGGAGGAGCCTGAAGTTGGCGGAAGGAGGGCCGCGCTTCCCCTCCGTCCGGGAGCCGGTGCAGGGCGGCGCACGTGATGGGGGGGATGGGGGACGGGTACAGAGGGTGTGTGTGTGTGTGTGTGTGTTTGTGTGTGTGTGTGTGTCCTTTGGCCCGTCACTCCGCCTCAGGCCAATGAGAGGTGTGCGGGGGTGGGCGGGCCAAGGGAGCAATCTCATTGGCCTGGCCCAAGGTCCAATGTGATTGCCGCTAGGGAGACACATACAGACACAGACATATAGGACGCTTTCAGAAATATATAGATAGATACCCTGTTCATTTACGTAACCGTATTTGTAACCATGTATTATTTGTTTTACTCTGTGCCCAGGACATACTTGAAAACGAGAGGCAACTCTCAATGTATTACTTTCTGGTAAAATATTTTATAAATAAATAAATAATTAGGCTGCAGGTGCATGCAGTTCTCCAGCAGTAGGTTAACTGGTTGAGTGCTGGAAGGTACACATATCCTCCATTCCAGCCTACTGAGTCAGTGACTGTCACAGTACTGTATGTATTGTGTATTTCTAAATGACAACCTGTTTTGCACAGAAAAACAATGAAAACTACTGCAAATAAAGGGACTTATTATTGCGAGATGCATTTTATTCCCCCACATATTTTTTAATTTCCCAAATTCTGATTAAAGTAAGTTTGGCATACTGTATGTTAATGCTTTTACAGTATATACCTATTAGTGTGTGTACTGTATATGTATGTGATTGTGGGGGTGTAATATTCATGCATGTGTTGCGGCTCTCGGAATATTTTGGAAAAATATTTTTTTTAATTAAATGGCTCTTCTTCCTTGACAGGTTGCAGATCCCTGCCTTAGAACTATGTATGCTGCCACATCTTGTGCATTACTGACATCATATATCTGCAATTCTAATATGCACAATAGTCTCAGGAGAGTAAAGAAAAGAACAATGTTATTATTGTTGCCTAATTACACATGGATAAACAAACCACACAGTATTGTGAGAGATTAGTAAAGGGATCAAATGCCTGCACAATATATTCTATTATAAACTGTTTTCTAGTGAAAATAGCTCAACATTACCAATAAAAATGAGCAACCAGGATAATGGTATAGCAGGGGTCCCCCTCGTCCCCTTACCTTCCGCTGCGGCTGCGACCTGCAGCGGAGGCTGGGGAGAGTGCGGGGAGGGCTGTGGTAGCTGCAGGCAGGTTGCGGTTGCAACGGAGAGGCGGGCAAGTTGCCCGTGGTCTGCCGCAGCTCCTGTTGCAGGATTCCGCCATGTTGTATGTGCTCGCACATGCGCAGTATGTTTCGCGCATGCGCGGCCCAATAAAATAGAGCGGCGGCCATTACACAATAGGCTCCACGGGGACTACAATTCCCAGCAGCCCCCCGGGGCTGCTATACCACATGGCCTAGTACAGCCAATAGGGCTACAGATTTCTCCTGCTCAACACAGTTGGCAAGCTGCGAGACCACGTCAGTCGGAGCTGGGATGCAGAAGGGTGAGGGTGAGTGTGCAGAGTGTCTGTGACCCCTACACAAGACCCCTTAGACCCCAACTCCCCCTTTGAGATTGTGCTTGCTGCAGGGACAGGCCCAGTAGATCGGGACACTGCCCCTGTAGTACCAAGCATCAGAGACACAGCCAGGATGCGGCGGCAACCTGGCAACTGGTGGCTTGGGACCAGATCACCACACAGAGAGAGACGATTATGATGGGACCATCCAGCTGGATACCACCCTACGTGGAGGTGGATGCCGTCGCTGATGGCGTGGAACCGGACGGATCTCTATTTTCAGTCGGCGCTACCGGTGCTCGAGCACCCAGCAGGTATCTCCAAGTGCACCAACAATAACTTTAGATGTGGACAGCGCTGTCACACATATTGGGTGGGTTGACTTCTGTTGACACAGGGTGGTTTGGTGCCAGGGGCACCTCAGTACTTTGAGGGTATCCCATCGGGGTGTTGACGCTGGGTTGGAGGGCACTGTGTAGTTACGACCATGCATGGTTTTGTTGGTGTGGGTGTTATATCGCTATCTTTTATCATCATATGCATGCAGTCAACTGTTATCTATACCAGTGTGTGTGTTTCTTGCATTGAGTCCTGGGACGGGGTTATCCAACATAGTTAGGATCCCACCCAGGTGGAGGCACTGTCACCAGACGGATCAGGTACACCCCAGGCTCCCAGCAGTGGAGGTTCAGGCCTCCTGTGAGCCACAGGTAAATCACCACACACGTAGTAGCCACCTCATCTCCCATAGGGTGAGGGAAACTGCGCTACAATGGGAATTAGGGTTATAATTTTTTTCAGGAATTTGATATGGCATTTGTCTTCCGGATATTATTGCTGACATTCATACATACAATCACAATAAAAACCTTGAAATCACACTGTTTCTGTGCTGTGGAATATGCTGTTGTCTGTAATAGTATTATTTACATGTGCTGAGGTCTCATTACTTTTAACAACAGATGTTATTCTTTGCACAGTCTTAATGTGTTTGAAAGCACACAGTTCTAAAGAAAATATACGCATGGTAATGACTAATCCTGATCACATAGGCACATTATGATTCTCATGCAAACTGAGAAGGGAGACAGTATAAATGGCTCAAATGGGATGTTTACATCAGAAAAACACTGTGACGGGAGACCAGGACTTTTAACACTTATTTATATTTGTGCTGGGATCATTCACTAGGCAAAACAAGGTCATAAACGGAAAATGTAGTTTATTCGGGTAAACCCGCGTACAACACAAAGAATTACACAAAATACAGATAAAAACACACTGGGGGTGAAACTAGTCTCAAATACGTGCAGGGAACGCCGGCTTCAGAAGGCTTACCCTGACCGAGATATACACTCTGGCTTCTTGGTCCTCTTTTAGGCTAAAGATCATAGCCGCGACCACTATGTTCAATTCTCAGAACTTGGTCCTGACGCCTAACTTAGTCTCTGCAGAGCAGACTTTCCTAGCTTCAAAACGAAGCCAGTTGCTCTGCTATTCGGGACACAGAAACTTTGAAAAACCCGCCCTAGCTTCATCAACACAAGTCACAAGATGGTCTGGTCCTCTGAGTCGGCTTCCTCCGCTGTTCTGTGTGGAAGAAGGAGGAGCAACCAATCAGAGCGTGGGAATTCCCTTCCACTAGCCAATAGGAATAGGGGCTCATCCTTTGGCTGATGGCAGAGGAGGGGGCATGCAAAGCCGACTTGGGATGCCCCGTGGGTGGGACATATGAATTGACCAATGGGAAATGCGCCAACATTCTGCCACTTCCCCCAGTCAACATATTGCCACCTACTGGGCAGGCTCCACTGAGTCTGGCAGACCAGAGTGTCCTCCCCACAGGGGGTCTCTGTACTCCAGATTCAGTACTCCACCCTGCCCCGGCCACTTAGCACCCCGACACCTCTCAACATCCCGTCTCCTCTTTGAACTCTGATGTCTATCCAGACTTCCCGACACCTATATGGATGCCCAGGTTGCCTGAATAGCCAATTATAGTAAATGCACAAATGTAATAAACATACTTTAATACATATGATAACTTGGGGAGACCCATAGCTGTAAGGGAAATAGGACTGGACTATCTGGGCTTGAAAACCAGGAGTCTGGGGGACACTGGGCAGCCCCGGGCAGCCCCGGTGTAATTCAACCCGCCTACAAGCAAATCATGCCTGCACGACGGGGATAATCACCGGACTACCTGTAACTTTGCCCCCCGAACTCCTGCAAACAAACCAATTGCATTTCTACCCAAATATCCCACCTAAAACTTACACACAGAAAGTTTCATGAGTCTAGGGCAAAGGGAACATGAAAAGTGGAATGGCAGGTGACACTTAAACTTTTACATGTGATAGCTCCATAATCCAGGGGCCATGTATTATGTAGCTGCCTGGGACCCACGGTTCTCAGGGGTAACCGGATGGGCTTAACCTTTATTGTATGGGCTGGTTACCCCTTTACCGTCACAAACACTCTCTTTGTCCTTCAAATCCATCCAATGCTTCATTTAATTTCCTATCGAACACAGAATACTGTGGGCTCATGTGACACCAGAAACCTTTAGCACTATGTTTGCCAAACTCTTGTCAAAGGCATTAAGTTATAATCTTGTATGCACTGCTGTTGAAACTATTATAGCATCAGATATCGATGAACTACATTTTAATTACAGTACGTAAGCAAGGGGAAAGAGCTTTGTATTTGCATAGAACTCATCTGTATATATTGGATGGTATTTTTGAAGACTATTTATTGAAAAGATTACCATAATACTTTTGAGACGCATTGTGACGACAAGCGTGGAGGTTTCCCATGCCATCACTGTCTGGCATAATCACCTTACCCAAGAAGTGAACATGTCATTTAGCATATGGGTGTCAAGGCTCTGTGAACAACGTATCCATGTCATCCAATGTCACTTTTGTGTTCCTGTGTCTTATCACTTTTATAAGGTTGGCAGAAATAAAATGTGTTTATTCAGAAGATCATATCAATGTTTCCGTAGGATCTGTATGGTCCCAGTTTCTGGACCTGTAAAGTATATTTTCAGCTAGTTCTTGGTACTTTGCATGTCTGATCAAAAGTGATCCTAACGTGCAGCAGAAAGCATGTTATTATTCCCTTTTGTATTAGTTGTCATTATTTGAGAAAAATGCACCAAAAATGTGAGCTTTATGACGCTTTATTTTGTGTTTATTTTACAGGTAAATACGGTACGTGTAAAGTCAATAGAAAGAGAATGTAATATGGAAAAACATTTCTCAGATGCCTACATTTGACATTTTCTTTCATATCCTATGACATTTACATGTTGTACTTATGGAGACTATACACCCAAGGGACTCCTCCCCTTCATATACTGTATGTACCACGACACAGAAATATTGCTCAAGAATCTACAAATAGAAAGAGGAGCGTTGTTCTTTGAGAATATATCCTGTTGTCTTTCCTATTGATAGGAACATATTATAAATTGTAGCATGGAAGATAGGTGTTACTTCAAACTGATACACACATAATCCATCTGCATCAGACAATGTCGTCTTTGGTAACTTTTGTAGGTCAACTTCTGGCTTGACTTTGTTTAAGGAAACATAATACTGGCAGTATGCAACCTGTGCGGAATAGTGCTGCTGTTTTTCTGGGCTCTCTATCTCTCTCTCTCTTTCACTCCTATTGAATATAGTGGGAAGCCTTCAACTGAATTGAAGTGAATGTGTCCTTAACATTGGCAATGCCCTAATGATGTACCTTGTATGGCATGGGCCCTGGCACGCCCAAGGCTTTTATGACATACCAGATATCTCATTGGTACTTGCACCTTTTCTAAGGGGCAAGGGCTGACTGCTCCCAGGGATCAACCAGCACAATTGAAACAGAAGTGGAGCCATCTCCGTTTCTGGCATCTGTAGGTTACGCGATTAATCCTATAACTGCCGAAGGTCTTGTGGTACTGTGGGATCCCCGGTAAACTATGTGTTAACTTGCTTCTCATAATATTAGGGGCCTTCGAAACAATCATTTTAGAAATTGAAAGAGAGTGCCACGCTCCGGAATATTACATAGCATAATAAAATCATTATCAATGATTACTACCTGGTGTTCATATTCTATGTAGTACTATACCAAGTCCTACTGTGAGACAATATACTATACATGCCATAAATGGGCCTCAATCCAGGCTTTCACACTCCAGCTGCCTGCCAAGAAAAATAAATAAAGTTGATGGTAAAGAAAAAGTAAAAAAAAACATATGGCAAAGGAGGGAGGGTGAACGTGAGATGATATAGAAAGCCAGAGAGGGGTGAGAGACAAAGACAGGAAAGGTGAGCAGAAACAGATACATACAGTACTGTATTCAGGGGGAAAGAAGACCAGAGTAGTGGAAAAATGACATTATTTTAAGTTCAGGAAAAAGGAAGACTTGGCCTCTGGGCCTTTAACCTGAAAAAGCATAAATTATATCATGTTGTGAAATTTCCCATATTTGTTCTTTTTTTTTTTTTTTTTTACCGGCATCTGTTCTTTTTCTAAAAGTGGTAATTGATGCTTTTCGAGATATTTGTTTAAGCAGAACCCTGAAGAAGTAGTCTTTAACTACGAAACGCATTGGACTTAGATTGCAACCTGTGCACAATTTGAACTCCAGATACACTGTTACTGTCATATAAGCTTGCGGTAATTAGATTTTTTTAATTAATTAATTTTTGACTGTCTACCAGCGAGTCACCTGCTCAATGACACAGCCAGTGGTGTTATCAGCAGCCGCCTGAGTTTGGCAAGTGTAATCGGCCTAAGCCGTCAGTATGGAAGGTTCCTTACAGTAGTGCTCGAGCCACAAGAATCGCGGACAAGCGTGGACAGATCGCGAACATCATGAACTGACCACTGAGAAGACGTCCAGGACCTCCAATCCGGTTGTAGCCTGTGGGAATTGTCGCTTGGTGTGTGGACCAGCTGTTTACGCCACGTTGGTAACATGCCCAAAACATGTAATGCTTATTTGATTTCACTATGATGTACGTGCAATACTTACCTGCTGCTTGAATGCCACAATATAAGTAACTTACTACATCATGAGATTTTTTGCGCTGTTTTCCTTATTTTTTTTCTCTTAAATTATATCATGCTGTGAAATTTCCCATGTTTTTTTTTAAAGTGGTAATAGATGCTTTTTGAGATATTTGTTTAGAGTACAGGGAAAACGGCGGTGCATCTGCTGCTGCTGCTGAAGATTGGAAACCACAAACTGCAAACCAGAAAATATCCTAGGTGCAAAAATTTATTTTAGGGCATAGTAACAGCCAAAAAGAACACTCTGACGCATTTCCCGTGGTATCCCACGCTTTATCAAAGAGTAAAATCACTTACAACGATCACATACTTAAATACCCACAATTCCCTCTCCTCTCCTATGACGCTGTGTAATTTGGGCCAATCGGAAGCGTGGGAGGCGTCACTCCCCTCTAGCTGGTGTAAGGCACATTAGCCTGAAGCAAACCCAGCTGTGCTTCACAGTGCAATTGCATGGGAGGTGAATGTATCCTCCCCTTGATGACGCGACGGCCCTTCTGGCCAATCATAGGACTTAAAAAACGGGACGTCCTGAATGTAAACAAAGACTGACTGACAGCTTTATCCAAGAAAAGGAAATGGTGGGTATACTCCTAAGAACAAATAACATTAGGATCATCGCTCAAGACACATTAAATCAGTATGTCTAGCACTGTTCAACACTGCAATATATAAAGGAACAATGATCCATATAATTAAGTAAGACAATTAAAAAACCAGTATCAACACTATAGTGGAGTAATACATAAAAACACACAAATTGCTGTGTATTACCCTCACAGTACACAAAGAAAATATATACAGTTAGAACCTAAGTTAGGAATAATTGCCACATATGCATGATATCTAGATCATGCTAAATCTTTCTAGTTAAACATAATGATATTCATAATGACATTGTAGTTTAACAGGATAGGGTCCTATGGACTATATGGTTACAAAAAGATCAAAAATGATTGTACCATCAAACACTGATATAGGTGCAGTACAATTTACAAGTTTAAGCTAAGATAAGGAATTAATTTCAATAAAATTGTATTCTTGAAATAAGGACACTTAGCCTTGAATATCATTTGATTAAAATAATCAATTTGATAAACTCATTATACCGTGGTGTAACTTTCAATATTAGGTATAATTGGATCAAACAATATTGCACGTATTCCAAACTTGTGTCTTTTATAATCACAGACTCTTTACTTAAGTAATTCTTTTACCCTCTTGTATAAAAAGTGCTGCAGTTTCCAGTCTACATTGAGCCCTTGAGGGGTCCTGGTATTAAATTGAAACATCCAATACATCTCACGTTTATTTAAGATGTTTAGCCTGTCACCCCCTCTTTTTAACATTTCTACATACTCAATTGCCATGAATTTGAAATTTAATAGCCCACCCTGGGGACATTCTACAAAATGTCTTGACACTGGATGTTGTATGTCTTTGATTCTGATGAATCTCACGTGTTCCATTATTCGCTGTTTTAATGGTCTTATTGTCCTGCCAATGTATCCCTTAGAGCATTTACACCAAATATAATAAACTACAAATTGTGTATTGCAATTTATGAAAGTACTGATCTCATAGGGTTTTTTTAATCTGTAAACTTCAATGTTTTTGGCTGGCCTTGCATATTTGCAGATCTTACATTGGCCACATCTGAAAAAGCCTTTTGTTTTTATCAATGTAGTAGTTTGAACATTGGGAGTAAAGAGACTGGAGATAATTTCCAAGTGTTTTTGCTTTCGTAAAGACTGTTCTTGGGCCCTGTTTGATAAACGGGATCAAATCATTGTCAAGGTGTAAAATATTCCAATGTCTGCTTATGATGCTCTTAATTTGTTGTGCTTGTGTGCTATATTTAATTATGAAAAAAGGGGTTCCCAAGTCATTTGTGTTTTGATTCAAATTCCTGTTAGCCGTCTTTTTGATTGTTTTAGCCCCAAAATTAGCAATAACACAATCCCTATTTGATTTTAATGCAGATTCAAAAGCATTTTTTAGCGTTAGTTCATCATACCCACGTTGTTTAAATCTCTCAGTCAGGCTCCTAGAGTGGTCAATGAATGTCTCATCCGAAGAACAAATTCTTCTAAGTCTCATATATTGACTTTTTGGAATGCCTTTTATTAATGGCCTTGGATGACTGCTGTCAAATCTCAAAAAAGTATTCCGTGAATTGATTTTCCTGTACACCTCCATCTGGATGGTACAGGATAAATCAATATATAAATGTACATCTAAATAATTTATACTTGTGGGGTGATTTTCAAATGTAAAGTTCAGATTAAACTTATTGGTGTTGAGTATATTGATGAATGTACCTAACATATCAATAGTACCGTCCCAAATGAGGATCAGGTCATCGATATATCTCTTAAAAAAGATAATGTGATTTCTAAACAAATTATTACTACCATAAATGTGAGTGCTCTCCCAAAAACCCATAAATAAATTCGCATAAGATGGGGCAAAAGAAGTCCCCATTGCTGTACCCCGTGATTGAAGAAAAAAGTGATTGTCAAACATAAAATAATTGTGATTAAGAAGAAATTTAATGGAATCTAACAAAAAAATTTGTTGTGCTCCCGATAGATCCGATTTGTGTAAATAGTGTTGGACAGCAGTCATCCCCTGGTCATGGTCAATGATGCTATAAAGGGATGAGACATCCATTGTGACCCAGCGATAGGTACTAAACCACTGTACTTCTTTGAGTGATTTAATTAAATCAGCTGTATCTCTAATGTACGATGGTAAAAGCCTAACTACAGGTTGCAGGAATGAGTCAACGTACCGAGAGAGACCATCTCCCAAAGATCCAATGCTGGAGACTATAGGACGCCCCGGAGGGTTCTCCAATGACTTGTGGATCTTTGGGAGATGGTGAAATATCGGCACGATGGGACATGGAGGTAACAAATAATCATATTCATGTCTTTTTATAACTTGCAAAATTTTTCCCAGTTCTAACAATTCAACCAGTTCTTTCCTAAATGAGACAGTAGGATTACATGGTAATCTAGAATACGATACAGTATCATTGAGTTGGCGCAAAGCTTCTAACTCATAGGATTGTGAGGATTGGACAATAATGCCCCCCCCCCCTTGTCTGTGTTTTTGATTATAAGTGACTTATTTTTTTGTAGATCACTTAATTGTTGATGTTCTTTTTGAGATATTTGTTTAAACAGTTGATACTGAGCCTGAATAAAACCTGGTTAAACTTGAAAGTTATGTTCTTTTTATAGCACAAAAAATTAAGTTAACAACCTTGTTGGACTTGAAACTTTGTGTACTTTGCTGTTCCACAATAAATCGCATACGCTGCAGAAAAAAAAACTGAGTAGAGCTCTACTATTTTCAATTGAAAGGGGTAATCGCATAACAAATTTTGTGTTATTACTATAGTGTTGGTCACACTATTAGGTGTTTATTTACCCATAAGAGATTAAATATGTTTGGCCCTTTTTTCTGTTTTTTATTTTTATGGCAGAGGGTTTTTTTTTTTTGCACATATTTTCATTTGAGTTTATAATTTTTTTTTTACAAGTAAACAGGTTATACAAAATAAGTTGTACATCAGCCATAAATATAAAGCTAATAGCAAGAGTTTTTCAATCTTTACAGAGATTTGCTCCGTTTAATGCGCACATCCACCGCAAAGACATACAGATGCAGCGGCCGTTATTCGAACTTTTCTCGAAATAGATCTCGAGATTTGTCCGAGATCCTCACTAGTTTTGCCGCTGCAGCGTAATGGCCCATCGGATTAACACAGCAGGGGTCCCTGCTGTGTTAATCCTACCGGGGTCTGCCTGTCTGTAAGAGACACGCAGTAAGAGGCTGAATCAGTCACTCTAACTGCGCGCCTCTCACAGGCAATCGCTGGGGTTTTATTTAATGCAGTAATATAGCAGGGGCTCTTATGAGCTGAGCCGCGTTGGTTTCAGGTCCGGGGACTCCCCTGCTTCCCGAGCTACAGGCCCTGTTATGGGGTGCCGGTATCTCCAATGCATGGAAATGTCTTGCGTCATGATCGGGACTTTTCAATGCATAGGAGATACCGGCACCCCATAACGGGCCTGTATCTCGGGAAGCAGGGGAGTCCCCGGACCTGAAACCAACGCGGTTCTGCTTCAGAGACCCCCTGCTCACCTACACTAGTCATAAATGTAAATTAAAATATGTAGTAAGCACCAATACACAACCCACCCCCTGTACCCCCACATAAAACCAATATTTATTTTTATAAGATTAATACCACAGGCCGGCGGAGCTCCCCGGCTGGTCCCCATGGGTGTCTGCAGGCCCCACGGTGCACCCTGGGGGGTTCTCACAGGTGTCTGGAGGCACTCGGGTGTTCCCCGCTAGGCTCCATGGGCCTCCAGGTGGTCCCCGCAGGTTCCGTGGGCCCCAACAGGGTCCACGGGTGGTCCCTGTGGGTGTTTGGGGGTCCCCAGATCATCAACCATGGGTGTCTGAGGGCCCTCAGGGTGTTCCCACGGGTGTCCGTGGGTCCTCAGGTGGTCCCCGTGGGCGTCCGTGGGTCCTTAGGTGGTCCCTGTGGGTCTACACTGGGTCTACACTGGCCTGTGGTACCATTCCTATATTTTAAATATATATATATATTATTTTTAGTATTTGAATAAATACAACTCTCCGCCCCAAACACATACAGTACAGTAATGTACAAAATAACTATTATTCAGATATGGATAATAAATTATTTGAACAAAGTGGAGGATCCAGGGCACTACGGATTTGTAGAAAATAAATGTATTCTAGGCACACAGAACGTTTCGAGCTGTACAAAGCTCTTTCTCAAGTGACTGACCAGTCACTTGAGAAAGCTTTGTACAGCTCGAAACGTTCTGTGTGCCTAGAAATTACACCAGACAGGTTTTTTTCCTGAACCATGGGGCACCGGTACCTCAAATTGCAAGTATATTGCTTATATTATACATTTATAGGTGGGCAAGACATAACCCTTTATTAATTAATTATTTGACCATTATTAAACACAACATTAGCCAGCCATCATATATAAAGTAAATAAAACCCGTTCTACTTATCCTTGCCAATGTGAAGGGTGTCCTGGTCCTCCGTTGCCAGAAAGCATATATAATAAATACAATCTAATGACCCTTAGCCCCTTAATCACCTTAGCGGTTCATAACCACTATAATAATTAAGGGGTTAACCCACACTGCCCTGTTTCCCACCCGGGAGGCCTAAACACCCACCCGGACCCACTATACCCACCCTGTACCCATTGATTGTTATAGTAGTACATCATACCCATATAATATGGGCATGATAAGCTACTATAGCAGTCAATGGTCACTCTAATACAAAAGCCTGAATGTCCAAAATACACAATAATAAAACCTATACAACAAGCACCTAAACCCCCAAACTGTAAAATTAAAACCAATAGGCAATCAATTACATAAATGAAACCACTAGCCAACCAATCAATTAAAGAAATAAAACAACTAGCCAATCAATTAAATAAATCACACCACCAGCCCAAAAAATAAATGTAATAGCTAAAAGAACTAACCAAAACAACAATTAATTAATACAACCATTAGACAACACTAATTTAAACCAGTAGCCAACAAAATACATAATTAAATAAAAACGCAAAACAATCTGAAAAAAAGAAATAAATTCAACCCATCACAATTCAAAACAATTTAATATAAAAAATTAAAATACATAGAAAATATAACAGTCAATAGAAGAAAGGCATTTGCCCAAAAATGCATTGGCTATTACTGTATTCATCTGTACCCTAAACAGACACAGATTAATACATTACCAATCAATGGGCAATGAAAAACATTTTTAAAAAGTCCAATAAAAAAAATCAGTAAAAATAAAAGTACATACTTTCAATATTTCTCTTACCTTTAGAAGCGTTGGCCCTCTGAATCCTGGGGAATCAGGAAGCTCTCGTCCAGTGACATCATGAAAAACAATCCAACGCCATGCACGGTGAAGATCCTGGCCAGGTAACAAAATTCTTATTTCATCTTCCATCATCTTCTTCCTTCATCTGTGACTATTTATTTAATTTCTTTATCTTCTGCCTTTATATTCTGACTTAATCTGTCAATCCAATAGCCGCATGTTAAATCCACGATGTTGACACGTCGGCTTCTTGAGCTCAAATGAGCCGTCATGGCCTTAAATATGGCCTGTGATGTCACATTTGATTGGCAAATGGTTCTCATGTCTGTGATGGGCTGTGAGAATCATGTGCCATTTTTGGGGGGGAAGTCATGTAAAGGGACTGAAGCAAGCCAATCAGAATGGCTGTGCTTCATTTCCCTTTAACATGTCACATGTCACCAAATGCAAAATGGCTGCCCTCACATGGTACTTCAGGCAATTAGTTTGTGAGAACTATATCCCAATTCTGATTGGTTGGGGGGAGGGAGACGGGGGAGTGAGGTGTATTTATTGAAATGTAAGCCATGTTTATTTTTTTTTAAAAACAGGAATGGTACCGCAGGCCAGCGGGGACACCTGAGGACCCATGGACACCTGCGGGGCGGAACCAGGGTTCTGACAGTGGTGGGGGCCCGGGGACCAGCATGGACCACCCGAGGGCCCCCAGACACCTGTGGGAGCCACCCGGGGGACCCCAGACACCCATTGGGACCACCCATGGACTCTGTTGGGGCCCACTGACACCCGTGGAGACCACCTGGAGGCCCACTGAGCATAGCGGGAACCACCGAGGGCCCCCAGACACCTGTGGGAACCCCCTGGGGTGCACTGTGGGGCCTGCAGACACCCGTGGGGACCACCCGGGTACCCCCGCCGGCCTGTGGTATTAATCCTGTGTCTATAAAAATAAATATTGGTTTTATGTGGGGGCACAGGGGGCGGGTTGTGTATTGGTGCTTACTACACATTTTAATTTACATTTATGACTAGTGTAGATGATCAGTGGGTCTCTGAAGCAGACCCGCGTTGGTTTCAGGTCCGGAGACCCCCTGCTTCCCGAGACACAGGCCCCGTTATGGGGTGCCAGTATCTCCTATGCATGGAAATGTCCCGATCACGTGACGCGGAACGTGTACCTGTCCCCGCACCTGAAATCAATGCGGTTCACCCCCGGAGACCCCCTGCTGCATTACTGTAATGTTTAACATTAAATAAAACCCTTGCAATCACCTGTGCGAGGCGTGCAGTTAGTGACTGATTCAGCCTATCTCTTACTGCGCGTCTCTTACAGACAGGCAGACCCCGGTAGGATTAACACAGCAGGGACCCCTGCTGTGTTAAACTGATGGGTCATTATGTCTGCAGCGGAACATCTCGCAACACCACACGGCATAACGCAAGATTTACCCAGGTAAATGTTCGAATAACGGCTGCTGCATCTGTAGGTAACTACCAGTACAAGTCCATTGATGACGCACATTAATACATAGAGTACCACTCAATTAAATAATAGGTTCATCTATTGAGTACTTTTGGAGAATTTAAATAACAGAGAAGAAATATAACTTGAACCGGTAATTAAATCATAAATCAAGATCCCACATTCTTCTCCCAAGTGTACCTCCTCCACATGTGTATTTTGTTAATTTTAATATTATTTTTTATAATAAAGAATATTTATTTTAATAAAGCAACACTTGCAACTATCTCATATCACAAGTCTAGTAAAATATCCACGTTTCATGCAATTGTGAAGATGTTTCTTCTTGCAGCATGTAAACATTACTGATCACATTGAAAGACACACTTCTTTACAAGGTCTCAAGAAAAACAAATAGAAGATTTATTAAATTAGGTTATGTTTGACTTAAGATCATTTTAAAGAAAGAACAACACTGTGTTAAGAAATATATCCCATGTATATTTTACATGATGCTTGCATAAATAGCTAGAAAAACATATCTGGCACCAATGAAAGTTATGTTTGAAAGCTTTATTATACACATTAGAAAAATGTTGATTTGTTCTGGTGCTCTCCAGTCACATTTGTATGCTGATTCAAGTAACTGATGCAGCGGCCGTTATTCGAACACTTCACGCGTCATGTACATCGGAAACACGATTTGAAACCGCGGGATGAATTCTAGCCTTCCCGCACTAAGATGCGAGTGCGGCGAGTGCAGAAAACAAGTTTTAGTGTTCTGGCTTTTAAAAACATGAAATTGACACAGTAGCACAGTACTACACTACTGTACACATTACAATTCATCCATTTTATTACAAACTAAGAAACAGAATCCATGAAATTCACACAAAAAATCCGCGATAAACGCGGGTGCCTGGGGCGATTGGCCATGTTCATGCTGCGTGGGGAACAGCAGAGAACTCAAAATCGGCACCGTGATGTGTTCGAATAACGGACGCTGCATCAGTAATGTTGCCAGTTAATTCTGAAACTATAAATTGCAAGTGTATTATAGCTTACGTTACTAGACACAATCTACCGCAGTGATTTTTAACCAGGGTTCTGTGAGCACCCCTCAGGGGTTCTGCAGCCGGAGGGGGGAGAGAGATGGGACACCTATCCCAACTCCCTCTCTTGCCTTTCCCTCCGTTGAGGCTCACACTGTCCAGATTTTCTCTCCCTGTCCACGTGGCGCTCATCTATCGCCCATCTACCTCTACTCATCCCCCTTCTGTCTTTCTCTCTCACTTTGAATCCTGGCTCTTTCTTTCTCTCCTCAGACTTCCCTGTTCTTCTCCTTGGGGACTTCAATTGCCACATTGATGACCCCTCTCTCCCTTGGGCCTCCCGCTTTCTCTCTCTAACCTCTTCTTTTGACCTTCAACAGTGGGCTGCAGCCAGCACCCACAAGGATGGCCACTACCTAGATCTGTTTTTCACTAAAAACTTTTCTCTCTCTAATTTCTCCATTTCCCCCCTTCCTCTCTCTGATCATCATTTCATCTCATTTTCTCTCTCGCTTCTCCTCTTGTCCCCCCCTCTATCTTCATTTCTGCAGAGACCTGTGCTCTATTCTCCTACCAGCTTTTGATTCCACTTTACCCTCTCCTCTCTCAGCCCTGCTCCAGACCCTGACACCCTGGTCAGGGACTACAACTTTGCCCTATCCTCCTCTCTTGATCTACACGCCCCGCTTTCTCTCTGCCGTTCTCGCTCTTCTAACCCCAGACCCTGGCGAAATTCCCACACGCGCATTCTGCATTCCTGCACTGATTCCTCTCAACTCCTCTGGAGGAAATCTCACACTCTTGCAGACTTCCTTCACTACAAATTTATGCTATCCTGTTTCAACTCTGCCCTCCTCCAGGCTAAACAAACCTATTTTTCTTTACTAATCAGCACACACACATCTAACCAACGGCCGATTCGTCTCTGTCTTTGACTCTCTACTCAGACCACCCTCAGCTGCCTCTTCTTCCTCATCCATCTCATATCAGGACTTTGCTGACTATTTCAAGCAAAAGGTGGAATCCATACAGCAGGACATGCCCTCTGTTTCCTCCTCCCATCCTATACCTCTTCCTAACTCTCCTGCCTGCCGTGACTCTTTTTCTGCTATCACAGAGGAGGATGTCTCACTGCTGATCTCCTCTTCTCCCTCTACCCCTTGCCCTCTTGACCCCATTCCCTCCCATCTCCTAAAACTTCTTATTCCTACTATAATCCCTATGCTCACACATTTTTACTCTGTTACCTTACCCTCCTCCTTCAAACATGCAACAGTCATAGCATTACTCAAAAACAGCAAGCTTGACCCTACCTGTCTTTCTAACTATCGGCGTGTCTCCCTCCTGCCTTTTGCCTCTAAATTCCTTGAATGCCTTGTATTCTCTCGCTTGCTCCATTTTCTCAACACCTATTCTCTCTACAATCTGGCTCCTGTACTGCTCACTCCACTAAAATAACTAATAACTTTCATGCTGCCAAATACAGAGGTCATTACACTCTGCTCGTATTATTCGACCTCTCTGCAGCATTTGATACTGTGGACCACCCTCTTCTCCTTCACATTCTCCATACTCTTGGTATTCATAACAAAGCTCTATCCTGGATCGCCTCTTACCTTTCCCATCGTACTTTCAGTGTCTCTTCTGCTAATACCTCCTCCTCCTCCTATATCGATCTCTCTGTGGGGGTACCCCAGGGCTTTGTCCTAGAACCTCTCTGCTTTTCTCTGTACACACTCTCTCTAGGTGACCTAATCACATCACTTGCATTCAAATATCCCCTCTATGCTGATGACACACATTTACTTTTCAACCCCTGACCTTACACTTGCTGTACAGACCAAAGTTTCTGAATGTCTCTCTGCGATATGATCCTTGATGGCCCTCAGCCGACTTACCCTTAACATGTCAAAAACAGAGCTCCTCATATTTCATCCCAAACTGTTGGAAGTTCTGTCATACACCCAGTAGTGCAAGCACGCTGCCCAGGAGTTACACTCAACTCCTCTCTCACATTCTCCTCTCCCTATCAAAACGTATCTAAAACCTGTCGCTTTTTCCTCCGCAATATTACAAAGATACGCCCTTTCCTTTGTTGCTCGACTGCTAAAACTCTGACACAAGCCCTCATTCTCTCCCGTCTCGATTACTGTAACCTCCTGCTGTCCAGCCTTCCTGCCTCTAACCTGTCTTCCCTACAATCTATCCTAAACGCTTCTGACAGAATCACTCTACTCTTTCCTAAATCTGTCTCAGCGTCTCCCCTGCTGAAATAACTCACCTTGCTTCCTATCAAATGACGCATCTCACATTCAATTCTCCTCCTCACTTTTAAAGCTTTACACTCTTCTGCCCCTCCTTACATCTCAGCCCTGATTTCTCGCTATGCACCAGCCAGACTCTTGCGTTCTGTCAAGGATGTTTTCTCTCTACCCCCTTTGTATCTAAAGTGCTCTCCCACCTTAAACATTTCTCACTGACTGCCCCACACCTCTGGAATGCACTTCCCCTCAATACCCGACTAGCACCCTCTCTATACACCTTTAAGACCCACCTTTAAACAACCTGCTTAACGAAGCATATGAGTAAGGTGTGTGTTTGTGTGCAAGTGAGGGGGAAGAGTGTAAGGGAGGAAGATAGACGAATTCTAGGGTTTCTTAACCAACAAAAGGTTGAAAAACACTGATCTACATATTTTGACACCCGTTGCATTTTATTATGCTACCTCTTCTATGAAACATTGTCCATCTTTGGTAATATCCTTCTAATTTACCGTATCTCACTGAATGTTGGTGCCACAAGTTGTTGTTTTTTTATTTATCATCTTTAAGCAAAAGACACTCAAATATTTCCACTACAATCATGCATAATTGACACAGTACAGAGTCTTGGGCCGTTCCTCCATAATCTTCTGTATTTCTCTCTTTTCCTGGTCTTTCAATTTACATGTACTTGAAGGTCCTGATTCTATATACTGCGATGGAGCCGATCTGGAGCAATCACACAAATCAGTGCTGTTGCAGTTTATAGAATAAGGGCCTAAGAGGCTTCTACAGTACTGTATATCTGCTAAAGCAGCCAATTGAGCAGCAATTTAAGTACAACATTTCCCATTGACTTCAATTAGGCATTTCGGCTGCAAATGCTTCGGCTGATCTAGAATAAGCCCCAAGGTTTTATTGTCCTTTTCACCCTAATCCTGGATGGCACACTGCCTTTCAAGTACTGACATTACATTTAACTGTTGCCTGCCATACTTCTTGATTCTATTTCTTCCTCCTCCCTTGCATTTTCAGTAGAACTTATTATTATTATGTTATACTGAACATTCTCACTGCTTCTAAACTATATGCAACATAATATGGTTGTAATTAAGTTATGCTATCCTTAATTTAATTTAGCACTCCCTAAATACTTTTCTGCTTGCTCCATATTAAAACAGCACAAAAACTTTTCTGGCACTATTATTAAGGTTATAGGCAGACCACACCCCAATTAAGATCAATTTTACTTTATTGCATGGGGGGAGGGGGTAGCTCAATACCAGTCCTCGAGGGCCACCAACAGGTCAGGTTTAAGGATATCCCTGCTTCAGAACAGGTGGCTCAATCATTTTGACTGAGCCACCTTTGATGAAGCAGGGATGTCCTTAAAACATGGCTTGTTGGTTGCCCTTGAGGACTGGAGCTGAGCCCCCCACCCCTCCCCAAGCTATATTGAATGTTTCCATGAAAGCTAATCTATACAGTATGCATTTTCTACATATCAAAGAAGGCCTTTATGTAAATAAAATACATAAGTTACATTATAAAGGCTTTATAGTTTTCTTGTGTGTCCTGCATCTCTCTGCTTTTCAACTGCCACTTCCTGTGATATCATTTCTGTGAAAGAGACCGATTTGGCAACAGCATGAAAGAGTATTCAAAAGGAATGTAATTTTAGTATAATGTTTTGCTTACACACTGAATTCCGTGCACAATAATGTATCCCCGGTGTTGGAGACATCTGTGCTGCTAGATAATGTAGTTACATTGTACCTTCCGGTCATCTCGGAACAGCTGAAAGTTAGATACATTTATTATATGTCAGAAATTACATCGCAATTAATCTGATGATTTCCTGTTTTCTTTTTTTTTTTTTCAATTTAGAACTTTAAAAAAAAAAAAAAATTCTTTAAAGTACAAAATAATACTCAAATTTGATGGTGTACAGATGCAGCGGCCATAATTTTACGAAATCACGCTATTTATACCTCGGAATACCCATGTGATGGTGTGGGATTACTTCCAACCGTACCGCCTTAAGGTATGGCATTTTAGTGTTCTGGTTTTTAAACACCTGAAATTGACCCAGTATCACAGTACTGCACACATTACAATTCATTCATTGCATTTAATTGCACACAATCCATGAAATTCAAACAAAGCAACCGCGATAAACACGTGTGCCTGGGGCGATTTGGCCGTGTTCATGCCGCGTGGAGTACAGCAGGGCACACGGAAACGGTGCCGTGATGCCTTAAAATAACAGCCGCTGCATCTGTAGCATCCCTTTAATGAAAATGACATTGTGTAATATGACATTGATAAAATACAAAAAGAATACATTTGTCTTAAAGGGAGAGGGAGTGGCTCAGTGAATAAAGACACTGACTGGCACTGAGAGTTTGAAGCAGGGGAACCTGGTTCAATTCCTGGTGTTGACTCCTTGTAACTTTGGGCAAGTCACTTTATCTCCCTGTGCCCCAGGCACCAAAAAAAAACATAGATTGTAAGCTCCACGGGGCAGGGACCTGTGCCTGCAAAATGTCTCTGTAAAGCGCTACATAAATCTAACAGCGCTATACAAGAACATGCTATTATTATTATTATTATTATTATTATTATTATTATTATTACAGAAAGAATTCTGTTTTCCTTTTTTTTGTTTTTTTTTTGTTCTTTAAAAGCAGAGCGCCTCCGGAGTTGAACCTCATTTTTTTCAGCTCCGGGTACCCCCTGCTTCCCGAGATACATACCTATGGTGGGGCTGTGTGGGGGGACAATAATGGCAGCTTAAATGTCCCACATTACGTGGGCTAATAGGAAGCCGTGACATCATCCCTTGTAGCTTCTTATTGGTCCACGTGACCGGGATATTTAAACTTGCGGGGGCTGCTACCGGCGCCCCCTACTGAGGTAAGTATCTTGGGGAGCAGTGGGTCCCTGGAGCTGAAATTAATGAGGTTCAGCTCAGCAGACCCGTGCTTCCCACCTATTTAAAAATTACACACCACTTTTGCTCCTTCAGACAAATTTTTTTGCCACATGGCTAACTCCTAATCAAATGTAAGCTATGTACATTTCTGAAATTTACTTAGGTATGTATCATAGCAAAGATGTAATCATCTGTTTTTTGTATGAATGCAAACAAATAAATGTGATACATGTCATGGACGATTGTTCTCCCAGCGGCACTTTTGAACATGCTTCACTAATTTGGATGATGTGAACCGCCTATCGAGTATGTAAGATGTTGACAGAATACATTACCTCATTTTTGCTTCACATGAGAAATTTGATATCCTAAAAATCTTGGTCCTATTTTATGATGTCGGGAGCGCTTTCTTGCAATCAAATTGAGCCCTTGGTTGATAGTCAGAAAAATGAGAAGCACATTTTTAGATTAAAGAAAGCTGCAAGCACACTATTAAAGTATTTAAATGTATTCATTTCTTTTTTTGTGTGTGCTTTTATGTATAATCTGCTGTCTTTTATATAGGTTATACAGTTACAGGACAGTACACCTATCTGAATCCATTATATATATATATATATATATATATATATATATATATATATACAAATGTAAATACAACTGTATGCTCATCTGCATGTCTTAGGCAGGTCTGCAACCCCGCCTTTCCCCATTATCACCCAGCACACAGCACTTCCACTGCAGCAAGGGATTCTGGGAAATGACATGCAAATGAGCACTCATATATATACACACACACACACACAGGACAACTATCATATTTTGAAGGGGTATTGGTTGAGCAAGGGACAGAGTTTGTGAACTATGACAGTCCTGTGAGATATTTGTGAAATCTCTCTCATAAACATTATAATTTTGAATTACTGTCCATTATTCTCTCTCATGATACTGTTTTGTTTTTTATCTTTATGCTGCCTTTGCACCAATGATTCTTCTTTGTCTTTATTAGTTGTTACACTTATATTTAGCAGCCACTGTGAACAGAAGATAAGGTCAAGTTCACATTAAATATAGGCCACGTATGTACCAGTAATCGCTGCCTAATAATATGTCAGATGAGGTAACCTGGACATGTTTGTTGCAAATGATGGAGTGAGGTACCAAGTCTTAACTATTAGCTACAGTAATACCAACTATTATATGTCCGTGAGAAGCAGGTACAGGGTATTATAAATACACTGTTAGTATGATTAGTGCATCATTTTATATAGCATTTTCCGATTCAGTACCCAGAGAATAAACAGAACGAGAGTATACCCAGAAATCTCTTGCCTCCTATCTTTTTTCCGGTGATTTTCACATCAGTTAGTGGTCTCCATCTCCTTCCACTCTCATTTATTTCGTGTCTTTTCTTATTCCCATAATACTGTGGTTTCTGCCAAGAATGTTTTTTTTTTTTTCTAATTATTTTGTCAATTTTTCTTGAACAGGCTTTCACATCATTTGTAAATGTGATTGGTTAAAAACTGCTATTTAGTCAGAAATAATGTAGTAAGTTGACTTGATGACATGAAAATGAAAGGTAAACTTTTTTTGAAAAGCAACTTGATACTTTCCAGCTGTGATGTAGGAGCGTAGAAAAGCACTCTCAAAAATGTAGCCAGAAATGACATTCCATATAATAAATGCTACCACTTTCTAACATCAACCTGTCCACTTGCCTGCTACACTTATGTTTAATACATGGTTTATTATGCACCTCTTAATTTGCTATATTATATTTTTTTTAAATTATAGAAACAAAGAATAGTAATTGACACATTTTATATTTTTAAATATACCCTGTATAACTTGAATAATTGTTTTCAAACAGTTGTTCAAATTGTTCAGAGGTTATTTACAGAACAAAATGAAATGTGTTCGTATTTATTCATCTTATTTTTTTAAGTTGCGAGCTGTAGTTTGTGTTGTTGGTGCAATAACTATTACATTAAAATTAAATTTGACTTATTTGTTTATAAAATATAAAATGTTACCAGGAAATAATACATTGGGAGTTACTTCTCGTTTTCATGTCCGGGGCACAAAGTTATTTTGACAATACATGGTTACATTAAATGAACAGAGATTATACATTATATTTACAGACATTTCATGGACAGTTAGAGAGAACATATGATTATGGGCATATCTAACTGTTACACACAAGATTGAAATGTGAGACAGCTGAAGTCTTGAAAGAACTTAAACTGGAGGCAGAGTCTCAGGTAGTTGTTCAAGGGGTGAGGTGCATGGTAATAGAGGGAGGAGAGACCAGATTCTTGGCTGAACCTTGGAACCGTGAAGTCTTTTCGAGTCAGATCGCAGGTGATAAATGCTGCATGTGATAGGGGTGAGGAGCTTGTTTAGATAGGCGGGTAGCTTGCCCAGAAAGTATTTGAACGCAAGACAAGAAAAGATACTTTGTTCCTAGACTCAAGTGATTATCCAATCTGGTTCATTGAGTATTTCACAGGGATGTGTGTTCTGGTTACATTGTAGGACAAAACACCATATTGACTTGTAGATTTTGTCTAGTTTGCTGAGGTGAGTTTGGGGTGCTGTATCATATACTATGCTCCCATAGTCTATAATTAAGTAATAATCCCCTCAGAACAGGGCATTACTGGCCAATAATGCCCTGGCTGGATGAGTTGAAGGCCAGAAGCAAAGCCGAGGGACTTTAACCCTGCCAGAGCTTTATTGGCCAGTAATGCCCTGTTCTGAGGGGATTATTAATATTATAGGCTAAATGTAGGCTTTTTTCATAAATAATAGACCATTTTGTACAGTTATATAGATTTTTTTAATTAAAATAAAATGGTAAATACATTAAAGCACCTCTATAAACACTTACACTGCAGCTATTTATATCAACACACGCCCCCTCTGTATACTCTCACACACACACACACACACACACACAATTGCTCTACACAAACAGCTCCACACAAACACGCACACACCAGCTCCACACACACAAGCTGCTGCTACACACAAACTCTGTAGCTACATCCAAACACTGCTGCTGCTACACACACCAGCACCACACACACACACACACACAAGCTGCTGCTACACACAATCTCTGCAGCTACACACACAAACACAAATGCTGCAGCTACACACACAGACACAAATGCTGCAGCAGACACACACAAACTCTGCAGCAGACACACACACACAAACTCTGCAACAGCCAGACACACTAGATAGGTAGCAACAGCAGCTACAAACAAACTCTGCATACAGACACTTACTTTACAGCTACAAATAAACTCTCTCCCTCCTCCACTCAAATGTCGGTGGACCTCTTTTCACGGAGGCAGGGGGAGGAGTCACTGCTTGACTGCTGCTTCCTGTCCAATCCCCTGCTCTGTCTCATTGTTACTGTGTTGTCACTTTTTAAAAACAGTTTGTTTTGGGAAATCGATATTCAAGTCTTGAAAAATCAGATTGAAGTACCTTGTTCAAGGTCAGAGATGCTTTGTGCATATAAGATTGTGTTATCCATATACATGTACATTGAAGCTCCCTCACAAGCTGTAGGTAGATCATTAATGAAGAATGAAAAGAGTAGGGGCCCCAGAACAGACCTTGCAGGACAATGCAGGTGATATCCAAGGGGTTGGAGTTAGAGCCAGAAATAAATACATATTGGAATCTATCTGATAGGTAGGAGTGAAACGAGTTTAAAGCGTGTTCCCCTATTCCAGAGCACTGAAGCTTGTTTAACAAGATAACATGACCAGCAGTATCAGAAGCCTCTACAAAATCTAGGAATATTGCACCAGTACGTTGTCTCAGTTCCATTCCACACTGGAAGAGGGTGGTTACCGTGGAGTAGTTTGAGAGAGAGCCAGATTGGAGTTGGCTAAGGTGATTTGTCTTAGTATAGTCATTTCTTGGGAATGGACAAATTTTTCCATGACTGGATAGTATTGGGAGAAGAGAGATTGATCTGTACTTGAAGAAAATGTTTTTGTCTCCATTTTTGAAAACTGGGTTAACTCTGGCAGTTTTCCAGATCAGGTCTGTGGGATATTGTAAGCGCCGCTGCAGCCGCCGCCGGATCCCGCCCGGCAGACACGTCATATGGCAGAGCCACTCACCCGCGCACTGCCAAGCCGGTGCGCGCACGCTCTGAGGTTTGCCGCCAGCGCCTCCCACAAGGAGGAATCTCGGCCGCGCGCCCGCGTGACGTCAGCACTCCGCGCCGCGCATCGCCCGGCACCCAATCGAGGGAGAACCCAGGAATACCTTACCTGAATGCTATTTCAGCTACTTACCTTCCTGGTACTATTGGAGGATCAGATCACACCCCTGCACGGTAATTGGATCCTTCCCCTTATATACCTACTTCTGTCTTTCCTTCCCTGCTGAGCATAAACCTCTGTTCATACATTGTGCTCACTGCTGCTGTTTCGTTGTGCCTTGTACCCTGCTTGCCTTGACCTGTCTGTTCTCTCCTGTCCTGACCTTTGGCTGTTCTACGGATTCCCACGCTCTCCAATGCTTAACCCCGGCTCTGTCCCTTGACCATTCTACCTTCGCAAACCCTGGACCTTGGCTAACGGATATCTACCATCCTCCATTCTCCAACACTGAACCACGGCAAGTACCCTGATTACCCTGACCTCTCCAACCCTACTACGCTATACGACTTGGACTATGTATTCCGGACCGGACTGTGTGGTTGTGGGTCGCGGTCTTAGTCCTGTTTGTGGTGAGCGCAGTGTGACAGATATGGCCTGAAGACAAATAGAGTTGATTAGGGAGGCAAGCGGTATGGCAATGACTGGGGCACGGAGTCATAGGATCTTTGATTGCAGTAGGTCAGATCCATATTGGCTGTTTAGTTTTAATGTTAGGAGCGCCTGTGTAATCTCCAGATACTGGGACAAATTGAAATTTGTAAGTACTATTGGAAGGGGGTGGATATAGGGGTTCTCACAGGTGGGCTTCGTGATTGTAGTTAGGGTTGCGCTTTGACAGTATGGAAGTAGCATACCCCACAAAGTACTCATTGAATGCATTTGCAATCAGGGTCGCCAACAGATTTTTCAAGACCCAGGACTATAGTTTTGAACGGGCCCCCACCCCCATTGTGGTCTTGCGAGCCCCCTCATCTATCCCCCCTTATACCCATGTACTTATCTCCCTCCATCTCACTCTTACCCCCTTTCTTGCTCACTAACTCTCCCCCCTTCTTTTCTTCACTCACTCTTAAACCCCTCTCACTCTACCCCACCTCTGCGATCACTTTGTTACCTCCCTCTCACTCAACGCTGCACCCACCACACACTCATTATCTCCTCCCCCCCCGCCACTTACAATTCCCCCCAATACCCATACATTTCCCCCACACAATCCACCACACAATAATTTCCCCCCAATACATTCTTATATTACCCCCTAAATACATTTTTACACTACTGTACCTCCCACGTAGCTCGATGCAAAAGGGCACCCTTTTTGCTCTAGAGACTCTTTGAACTGCACTGCCTGTTTTCTTGGGACTTCCTACTCTGCTCTACAGCTTAGTGGAGCTGCGTGTAATATTAACCCCTTGTGGGATCTTTGTGCAGCTATTGTTTAACTCTGTTTACCTCTGTCAATAGCTTACCAGGAAATGGAAATGCCTTCCGAGCAAGTAATTTTACAAACATTAACTCTAGTTCTAAATAATTAGTTGACTGAGAAACCATCTAAGCCTCTTCTTTATCCATGTGCAAAGCTATAATTATAGGTAATTTGAGTACAAAATAGAAATATTAACCCATGCTATACAGTACATTACATGCTAAAATACTAATCAAAATTGCACACTTCCAATTGTAAAAACACCTCTGGATTTTCTGTCTCCCCCCCCCCCCCCTAAAAAAAGAATACACAAATTAACAAAAAACACATATTGGCAAGACTTGACCCAAAATTAGGTTTATTCCTTCAAAGGCATGCAGGTTCAATTAGAGTTGTAGTTTTAATATAACATAAGGGTGTTAAAACTACAACAAAAAAACATACAGTAAGTAATCAGTGACAAAAGGACCCAGATTTCCTTCTAATGATTCTAATTTTTTTCACCCTTTATAAATGGACAGGAAATGTTGTTACTTTCAAAAATAAAAATCTAAGCAAAACTTCCTCCAGAACTGGGCTGCAGTGGTGTGACAATGGTCTCAGTGGGCCCAGACAACTGCAGACAAATGGGTTATATTGCCAAATAAGCAGGATGTAGTGACCCCTCAACCTAAAAATTTACAAAAGTGTCAATCCTGAGATCATGCTATTATTATTTTTTTTATCAACAGTAATTACTTGGGTACGCTCCTCTCAAGGGAGAGGAGTATATTCTATCCATTTTCTGGTTCCGAAAGTGACAGGAGGTTACAGACAAAGTCATAGACGTAAAAAAAACATCTAAACAAGTTTACCATTGATAAACACTTCAAGATTGAATCAGGTTGCTCATCAACTTCCTTTTTCCACCAAATGTCATGGTGTCAATAGCCTTAAAAGATGCATGTCATGGGAGACCAGTACTTTTACACCGAAACCACTGGGATCACTAGCACCAGACGGAACAAGGTTGTTGAATAAAATTAGGTTTATTCTGGCACACCAGCAGACAAAACAAAGATGCACAAAACAAGATACAATACCAACTGTGGGACCTGGGGAATAGACTGTAGCCTCGCTAGGTGCAGGGGCCTGCTAAAAGAAGGCTTGCCCTGTCCGCTTCTCATCCAGGATATCAGAGTGCTGATCACACAGCAGCCCCTCTGATATGTATCTCCAGCTGGTCACAGTCAAGATCCAAACTCCTTCCCAGAATGGTTCTCACATAGTCTCCACGCTCCTTCCCAGAGTGTCTCTCAGATGGTCCTCTGAGGGAATCGCCACACTCCTTCCCAGAGTGTCTCTGCCTCTGTTAGCCTCCCTCGCTCTGATCAGAAGCACCCCTTATATAGCCCTCTGTGGCTATCCTTTGCATGGGACAGGGGCTGCAGGCTAATCAGAGCACGGATTAAGTTGGTGCCATAAAAGCCAGAGCAGGGGCATGCTAAGGCACTCAAGACCTCCCACTAGGTTAGAGCCTCAGAGTCTGGGCAGTACAATGCTCTTACTACCAGATCTGATCATCAGTCTTTCGCCTACCCCAAGGAGTCCTGACACCCAGCTGTCCCTAATCCTATAATTTCTATAGATAGCTTCAACTAAGTGAATTGTTTAGTCTTTCTCCATAGAAATGACAGTAACAGTGGAATATCTAATTTGCTTTCTTGCAGGGCTGACACCCAAAGCACATTACAGAACAATGTTGATTCACTAAACTGTGTGATTGCAGTTAAAGGGAATAACGAATACAGGCTTTAAAATACATTCTTACAGACAGTGCATTATAAATTCCTTGTTCTCCCCCAGATATTAAAGAACATTTGGGCGAAATAAGCCTTACATAGGTGGCCAAGTTACATGGATTTAAGGGTAGCTAGCTTGGCTTCATCCCAGTTCTGTGATGCCAGCTACCCCTACCGTCACAATGCACATCTGTATACACCAATTGTTCAGGCCCATTAAGATGCCTATGCTTATCAACAGAAAGCAGTATTAGAGTCAATCATTTACAGTTTACAGATATAAAAAAGAGAAAAGTACAAAAAAAAGGCTAATGGTGAAGTATAGTTTTAATTCAATCAAAGTTCACAGGTTTTTAGTTTACAGCCCTGCCCTCTCATCTTGCACCAGGTCTAAGCATTTAGTATCTGGACTTTCTTTTTAATACTCCAAAGTTCTATTACCTATATAAAAAGTCCTACAGATATCTGCAGAGACAAAATACGCATTGCCTTCATTAGTCATTGCAAGTCCATGTTAGGACATATGGCAGCCTCCATTCAGGCAGTTCCATGGACCTGCTTCCACATGAGACCTCTCCAGCAAAATGTCCTTTTCTACAGGGACAGTCACACAGAAACTCTGGATCATCATATCTCACAGTCTCTCCAAGCCAGGCTATCACAGAGATTGTGATGAGTCAATTAGAAGGTTGTCTTTATCGGTTCCATAGTTGACAATTTTGGTGACAGATTCAAACAAGTCAAGTTGGGGTACAAATATGGGAATTTGATCAGCTGTAGGGCTGCAGACAGAATCAGAGAAGACTGTATCGAGCTGTATTCCAGGTGATCATGACATTTTCTAAATCCCTAAAAGGAAAATACCTCGGGGTACATTCTGGTAATGCTACAACAGTGTCACACCTCTACCTTCAAGGAGGGATAAAAAGTATACATCTTACTGTGGGCAGAGTCAAATTTGATGAGGATTTCTGACGTATATATAAAGGGCAAATGCTAATTTTTTGCAGATTACCTCCGTTGTCGTACAACTATTCAAGGGGAATGGGCACTTCATCCTTGGATTTTTCACCTTTTATCCAAAAATGGGATATGCTATAGGTAGACTTGATGGCAAACAGGATAAATACCAAGCTTCTTCTTTTTAGCTCTCTAAATCCACACAATCATCCTCTTTTGGTTGATGCAATGACAATACATTTTAATTTAAACATTGATTACATATTCCCTGCACTTAATTCCTCAAATTCTCAAGAAAATAAATCTAGACAAGGCAAAGGTGAAAGCAATAATGCCATATTGGTCAAGAAGATCATGGTTCACAACATTTCTCCTATTGTCGCAGGACCTCCTTTGGAACTACCATAATTGGAAGACCTATGAAGCCTATTTTGTCATCCAAAGCTTCAGGATCTACAGCATTTATAGCATTGCTATGACAACGCAGCCGCATCACCGACATCAATCTGATGAAGTCACTCCAGATAAGGCGGACATGATGTTACACGTGGGACAGCTGTCCAGAATGCTATGAGGAATGCTGAACAACCATTGAAATGTTTCAATACAGTGGAAACAGAGCATGTTGTTGATTTTCTCTTAAGATACGGTTATCTGCCTGAAACATCAAGAATTTCTTAGGGGTGTCAGCCCTTTCATATATTATTTGTAATCTATGTGTATGATTTTTGGATCATATTTTTTTAACTGATTGTATTCACTTTTATCGTACAGGTACATTGTGAATATTCTTTATTGAGAACATATTTTTTACTTTTGCATTTCCTAGTGTGCAGGCACTTTCTTTGAGTCCTTCCTCCCTGAATTTTTGGGAATTTATTGATGGCACCATTACCAGGGAAGTTACACCTATTTACTGCTTGGTAATCCTTTTTATTATTTATTTTACATAGAAGAAAATGTTCCACTGGGATTTTTTTGTTTGCCTTCCACTGGATAAATATAAAAATAGGAAAAGTATCTGTCATTAAATTTAACATAGGTTGAACTCGATGGACATGTCTTTTTCAACCTCATCTAATATGTAACTGTGTGTAAGGATTCTGCTCGATCCGTGCCAGGTTTTTCTACCAGTTCGTGTTTTCCAGGGCGCCGGCTCTTTCTACTCAATTTGGCCATTTTAATTACTGGCAGCCTGCTATATAAGGCTGCACTTCCTGGTGGGAGTCGCCGAGCAAAGTTCTGTGTTTCTGCAGTTCCTGTCGGTCTTTGCTGTCGCCCATTCCGTTACCTGTTTGAATTCCTTATTGCTGACCCCGAACCGTGACCCCGACCTCACTGCCTTCCGCCTGCCCTGACCCTTTCTTTGCCTGTTGCCTGGACTTTGCACCACTGCTACCTTTTGGACTGTCCCCTGGACTCTGACCCCTGCTTCCATACCAACTACGAATACTCTTACAGGACTCTGTCCCAGGGCTCTGGTCGGTTTATTTACATACCTACCTCAGCCCTGCGGGTCCACCTCCTGATTTGAGTTGAGCACCGCCACACTATGTAAGTGCACCACCAGAGCTACTAAGAGCTTTTAAGACCTCCATGTTGTACATGGGATCTTAATTTAGTTTGAATGCATTAAGCAGGGCACATTTTGAACCACTCATGAGAGTTTCTGACAAGATTCTTACCATGAAGATGGTCTTATTGGTAGCCTCAAAATCAGCCAGAAAGGTAGGAGCAATATAAGCCCTTTAAGCCAAAAGTCCTTATCATTTTTATTAAGATATGTTAGTCTAGAGAATGGTATCAAAGATGTCCTCTAGATTTAGTTAGATGCCTTTCTACTTACAGACACAGCAGCCGTTATTGCCCCAGCTGACACTATGTAGTGGGACACACACAATGTGACAGCAGGTGCAGACACCATTGTCAAACATGTAGCTGTGCTTTAAAAAAAGGGGTGTGGCTAACACATTATTCCACCCGCTGGTGTGCGATAACGCCTGCTACACCTCTACTTTCAGAGGTCACAAACTTGGACGAAATTTGACTGACTGTTCTTCACTCTGGGTATAGAATGGACATGGCCCCATCTAAAAAGGGGCAAGTAAACCCTCAGGGCATTTTGGCTCACTCCACAATGGCTATAGCTGCTTCATGGGCAGAAAACGCTTATGCGTCTTCTGCAGAGATTTGTAAAGCTGCCATTTGGGCTGAGTCTTCATACTTTTGTAGATGTAAACATAACTTGGAAGCATCAGTAGATGCACCCTTTGGTTGTAAAGTGTGACGATACTTGTCCGATCAGCAAGTGGACCTGTAGGGCTAAGGTAGGGATGCAAATTAACCGACCAGAGCCCAGGGAGTCCTGTTTGAGTATCCATAGTCGGTAAGGAGGCAATAGGTCAGGGCAGGCGGCAGTGGTGCAGAGTCCAGGTGACAATCAAAAGGTCAGGGCAGAGGGAAGGCAGCGAGGTCTGGGTCAGCAATAGGGATTCCAAATAGGTGAAAGGGTAATGCGTGGCAGCGAAGATCAACTGGAGCTGCAGCAAACAGAACTTTGCTCAGAGACTCCCTCTGGGAAATGCAGCCTTAAAAGTAGCAGGCTGCCAGTAACCAAAATGGCTGAACTGAGGAGAAAGGGCAGGCCAGCTGGAACACCCGATCTGCAGCAAACCCTGGCACGGATTGGGCAGACTCCTTAAATAACGTTCGGATAACTGTAATTTAACCCCTTCCTTAGTTTTACTGCTATATACTGTGTCCTGCGTGCAATATGGAAAAAAGAAGCATCGTTTTCTTACTGGTATTTATTTGTTTTCTTGGTCCCATTTAGATAGCACACACATGGATTCCCATGCTCTTTTTTCCCTATAATGTAATACCAGTATTCTTTTTGTTCTTTTATTGGAGTACTAGCTGTACCCGGAATAACATGAAGATCTAGCAGATCTTAAAGTTTATTAATTAAATATTACTTGTTTTCACCCCACCCTGTAATGCCTTGTTGTCTCTTGTCCCCTCTTCCCCACCCTACTCTCTCCTCCATCATGCCCTGCACCTCTTTGTACCCCCTGTCTTACTGCCTGCTTCTCTGTGTGCCCACTACACTCCCTCATCTCCTACTCATCACATCTATCACCTCCTCTCCTTGCTGTTTCCTCCACTTACTCACCATGCTGTCTATCCTGATCTTTTTACACTCCCTCCTGCCCCATGTGTACACTGCTCTCCATTCCCCCCTCCACGTCATTCATCTGTCAGCTCCTCTCCTTGCTCTCTCTCCAT
Source organism: Ascaphus truei (assembly GCF_040206685.1). NCBI lineage: Eukaryota > Metazoa > Chordata > Amphibia > Anura > Ascaphidae > Ascaphus > Ascaphus truei. Next base: position 225,842,320 of record NC_134485.1, read on the forward strand.
CTCCTCTCCCCTCCTTGATGTCTCTACTCCTCTCCTTGCTGTCTAACCTCCGCCTGCTGACTCTTTCTGTCTCCTCCTCTCCTCGCTATCTCTCTTTCTGTCTCTTCTCCCATCCTTGCTTTCACTCCTCCCCTCTTTGCTGTCACTCCTCTCCTCCTTGCTGTCTCTCTGTCTGCTTCCCTCCTTGCTCCTCTCCTTGAGGAGGGATGCTGATGGTTGCAGACATACTTTTATATTGTCTGTGTGTGTGGCAAGTCAGTCACTGGGGGATGTACCTGGTAGGCTATATATCTGGCACGTGACATCATACTTGTGACATCATAATGAGTTGCAAACATCCATAGCCTTATATATATATATATATATACACTTTTTTTTGGCGTGTTATATATATATATATATCTATATATATACCATGTTAAAAATGGTTATTGAGGCAAAAAGTGACAGTGTGTGCTCATTTGCATGTCATTTACCAGAATCCCTTGCTGCAGTGGAAGTGCTGTATGCTGGGTGATAATGGGGAAAGGCGGGGTTGCAGACCTGCCTAAGACATGCAGATGAGCATACAGCTATATTTGCATATATATATATATATATATATATATATATAGAAAGAAAGAGGAGAGAGCGCACGCCCATAGCGTAAAATTGTATATTTAATGAGGGGAAGGGGGGTAAAAAATGCACTTACAAAAGTACAATAAAATCAAGCATATGTGATAATAATCACCACCATCCGGTTCAAACTGCAAGCTCTTTGGGACAGTCCCAGGCTCCGTTGGTGAAGGATCAACGTCCCCGCAGGTTTCCAGGGCTGGTGTGCTGGTAAAAGTCCAAGAAATCAGTTCCGTGTATTGAAATCTCTATAGCACCTGCGCATGGATAGGTCCGCTCCAGCGCTTCGTGTTGACTTCAATGCCAGTGCGTCTGACGTAATGACGCTCCCATTTGTCAACACGAAGCGCTGGAGCGGACCTATCCATGCGCAGGTGCTATAGAGATTTCAATACACGGAACTGATTTCTTGGACTTTTACCAGCACACCAGCCCTGGAAACCTGCGGGGACGTTGATCCTTCACCAACGGAGCCTGGGACTGTCCCAAAGAGCTTGCAGTTTGAACCGGATGGTGGTGATTATTATCACATATGCTTGATTTTATTGTACTTTTGTAAGTGCATTTTTTACCCCCCTTCCCCCCCTTCCCCTCATTAAATATACAATTTTACGCTATGGGCGTGCGCTCTCTCCTCTTTCTTTCCTTCTAGATACCTTGTGGACGTGGTTTGTCCACATTGAGAGCTGCCGGAGACCCTGCATACCAGCACCCATCTATTTTTATTGGAACATTTTGAGGACTGGTTTTTCTTTCCTTTTTGCTTTTTTCCTTATATATTATTTTCAATCACATGTTGTTTTATAATTGGTATGTGCCCAATATATGATTTGTAGGTGTGTATATTAATTGCATATGTTATTTAGGGATACCCCCACAATAGTTCACATTTATTAGGATTTATTAGAACTATTACATCTACACTGGTTTACTTCTATATATATATATATAAAATCCAATGCACAGCCGGCACATCATATGCAAGTAAATAAGTTTTGGTGCTTATCCCATAAAGCAATAATATTTCACATAGTTGCCACATTGTTTGTGCAAATTATTATGCTTTGATGCATTGTTTCACTTTCTATGGATGTTGTTGCATTAACCATATGTATTTTGTGCATTGCAACATGTCAGGCACCTCAGGTCCCTTCCAGTCAAAATCCACCTGTGGCAATGTTTGCTGAGAGTGTGACACACAGCATTTATTCTGCCTTCAATTTATTACAGAGCTTCTTTTTCTCCTGTTTTCTTTTTACATTTGGTCAGGCTTAACCACACAGAAGCTTCGCCTATTCCGCCTATTCCGTACAGACTGACCCTATGCTATAATCAATTGATGCTCACATTATTCACTTGCTACACTTATTTAATTCTTTTTTCACACTACACATATACAGAATTAATTTGCACATTTTCACACTACCATTCACTCACTAGTGCTACTAATTGTTTCTGTGTGTATATATATATATATATATATATATATATATATATATATATATATATATACATATACATATATATATATACATATATACATATATATATATATATACATATATATATATATATTCATGTAGAGGTATCCGTACCGTGTTAGCCGAGCTTCAATAATCAAAAAATAAATAGATGATACCGTTCTGTGGCTAACGAAATGCTTTTATTTGTGCGAGCTTTCGAGATACACTGATCTCTTCTTCCGGCGATGTTACAATGAATGAAGCAAGGATAACTTAAAAACAGTGTCTCTTGGAATGTTATCTGTGCTTGTCCTTCCCCCGGTGTGGATGTGTTTTATGGCTAGAGGTGTCAAAGGGTAACTGAAAGCAAGTGAAGAAAGAGTGTGTATGTGTATCAGTGTGAATAAAAATGAATGGAGAGCCCACAGTATAAACAGTGCTCTACACAAGGTGTGTGTGGAGTGAGAGGGATATAAATGGTGTGGGTGGGTGTGGAAATGTGAGAGTTTGTAGCACAACTAACTAACCTGCGGACAAGGGAGGAGCAGTGGTCATAATGAACACCACAGACTACCTGCGGGAAGCACACAGGCAACTCTCTGATTCAAAGTACTACACCCAACTGCAGGAGGATCCATTATATATATATATATTTATATATATGTAAGTTAACGCGGTGGCGGGGACACAGCCTTAGGTATGTTTCCGTACAAAGGTTCCAAATGAGTTACTTGGGTGACTGACTGGGTGGGTGGGTAACTTGACTGGGTGTGTGACTGACCATGACCGGGTGGTTGCTGCTTCCTTGCCCGCCTATACCCTGATTGGTGGCCGACACCCACAATGCGTATTTTACCAGCTGCATTGCAAGTAGCCCCTTGTTTGTACTCATAAATTGTATCTCAACAGTGCTTCACTATTTTTGGCTTTTTGAAGTGAAACTTCTTTAGTGGCACCTTTGATAGGATAAAACTGGATAGATGGGGGGCGAAATGTGAAACGGAAGTGACGTCACGTAATGGACGCCACTCCGCTCACACGTCCCCTGTCACATGCGGCGGCGGCGGCGATAGCCGCCAGCGCCGCTCATAATCGCCGCCGCACCCCCCCCCCCACACACACACCCACCCCCCCCACACCCTCCCACACACCCGGCTGCTGACCCGACGCTCCTAACGGTCCCACGGCCGCTGTAACGCTGTTCCCTGCCCGCTGCCATGCCGCACATGCGCAGTTGTGATGGCGACGCTGACGGACGCCACACATGCGCAGAAGCGGCTGGCAGCGGAGTCATTCCCCCCACACGCTCCTAGTCCTTCAGCCCTCCACTGGCACACGGCACAAACCCGGGCGCAACCCGCGCGGCACAGGGGCTCAGTCACTCATGCCCGTGCTGGGCGCATGTACCCCGCGGTGGGGGGGTGCAGAATTTGCTTGCGAGGGGACAGGGGGTAGGGCAGAATTTGCGTGCGAGGGGAGGGGGGAGGGCAGAATTTGGGTGCGAGGGGAGGTGGGAGGGCAGAATTTGCGTGCGAGGAGGGGGGAGGGCAGAATTTGCGTGCAAGGGGAGGGGGGGGCAGAATTTGCGTGCGAGGGGAGGGGGGGGGCAGAATTTGCGTGCGAGGGGAGGGGGGGGGCAGAATTTGCGTGCGAGGGGATGGGGGGGCAGAATTTGCATGCGAGGGGGGAGGGGGCACAACACAACACAACTAGACATTCACACAACACAACTAGACATTCACACAACACAGAGAGGGAGAAACAAACTGACTGACACACACACTGACTGACTGACTCACACTCACACTGACTGACTCACACTCACACTGACTGACTCACACTCTCACACTGACTGACTCATACTCACACACTGACTGACACACACACGCACACACAGTGACTGACACACACGCACACACACGCACACATATGCACACACACTGACTGACACACACACACACGCACACACAGTGACTGACACACACGCACACACACGCACACACACTGACTGACACACACGCACGCACACACACTGACTGACACACACTGACTGACACACACACACTGACTGACACACACGCACACACACTGACTGACACACGCACACACACTGACTGACACACACGCACACACACTGACTGACACACGCACACACACTGACTGACACACACGCACACACACTGACTGACACACATACACACACTGACTGACACACGCACACACACTGACCGACACAGAGACATTCACACAACACAGAGAGAGAGACATACACTGACTGACACACATACACACACATAGTGACACACACACACACACACACACTGACTGACACGCACTCACACACACTGACTGACACGCACTCACACACACTGACTGACACACACTCACACACATGCACACACTGACTGACACACATGCACACACTGACTGACACACATGCACACACTGACTGACACACATGCACACACTGACTGACACACATGCACACACTGACAGACACACATGCACACATTGACAGACACACATGCACACACTGACTGACACACACACACAAACAAACACACACACATACTCTCTGACACACATACATACTCTCTGACTGACACACATACATACTCACTCACTGACACATACACTGACTGACACATATGTGCCGAGCACGTTATAAGTCAATTTCTATGACAAAAGTCAAAGAAGTTTCACTTACTATGCGCGTGCACAGCACACACAGCTTTTTTTTCTATTAGTCACAGTTGGGACTTTACTTTCACACACTGTCAGGACATTCAAGACAGTTTGTATCCATATTACTCATTCCACCGATTGGCCTTTTTGTTGCGGCCCATGTCCATTGTGATAACCCAGTTAGGAACAATAAACACCCACTAGAGAATGTCCCTTCTCAATGGTGATGCACGGAATATTCCTCCTATACCGATCGCACGCTGAGGAGGTATATTCCGTGCTTCAACAGATGTAACAGGTCTGTCACCAGCACACCCACATCACCATTGAGAAGGGACATTCTCTAGTGGGTGTTTATTGTTCCTTTCTGGGCTATCAGCCATATGGACAGTCATTGACATTCACCACTGTTGGCCTTTTTCCCCATGATATCTTGCTTCCTTGCTCCACATCCCCTTCCATATGTCACTTGCTAATTGCTGCTATCTGCTTGTACTAGACATATTATTGCTTTTTAATCAAACCAGTTTACTACTAGTCCTTTTGACTACTCTGGTCATTTAATAAAATGTACACATATTTATTTTCAACCATACGGAACTGGCGCTTCTTTTTCTCCTGTTATATATACATACATACATACATACATACATACATACATACATACATACATACATACATACATACACACACATATATACAGAGAGATAGAGAGCGAGATAGATTGATTTTCAAGTTAATTCCTTTCAGGAAGAAACACTGAGGTGGTGTTGTAGCCATGGTATACTAATCGGACAAGGTAGAAAACTAAATATTGGTGAGAAAACGTTGCTCTCCTGCTTGCATCTGGATCAAATGTAAGAAACATGTCGATGACGTAACTTACATTTGAACCAAATCATAAGTCAGATAAGTTTATACCGCCAGATATTTTTACCAGAATGCATTGCTGGCCTCTTTCAAAGAGGTGAATGTATCAGTTCTACTTAGCATCTAATGCTACCGAGTTTCCTGTCAGTTTGGTTTTGGTTTTAATCAGTGCAAAGTTCCTGTTCTAGATTATTTTTGCATTGCATGTCATCTGTTTAGAAAATAATGTCGTTTGTGCTACTTATTGTTGTTTGAAGTAGTTAATTGCTGTTTATTTCCGTTTGTTCTTTTATGCCGTTCCTATGAATAAAGCATTGCCAAATTACTTGCCTTTTCACATAAATGCTGTGATCCATGAATGTGGTTGTGGTAAAACTCTGTGCACGAAGAAGGTGCATTCACTACAAGGATACATTGCTATTAAGCATTAAAACATAATTATCCATAGAGTTGCTCTAATCAACATTCTTGAGAAACAGGTCAATCGCCCGTAATCAATATGCTCTTATGCCTTTTTACTCTTGCTCTGGAGCTAGTCTACCTGAACAAGTTGAAAACAGCTTTACAGCATATTGAATAGCAGCTAGTGTGTGGGAAGGTGTTAATTTGACAGAGAAGCTAGAAAGTAACTCTCAAAGGAATAATTCGTTTTTAAAAGGCATCAAACTGCTCACAGGATCTTAAAGTAAACGTATGTGTGCCATAGTAACAAACACTGTCATTTGATTATTACTTTCATCACTGCAGTAGTCAAATGTTCTAAAACCAAAAATACATTTAATTTTGACTTGACATATATTGTGATTAGAATGCTGACAACTTGGTAGGTCTGAACCATTGGCCTTACATTATTTGTTGTAACATATTTGTGTACTAAATGAGCATCTGTTTTAAAAGAATGTATTTTCGTCAATAGCTCCACAGTACAGACTGAATTATACACAGAATTCTTTCCAGCTCAGTGAGTCTTTGATTTAACGTGAGACATTTTAAACAAAGCTAATTTTGGTGCTTGATGCACATGCAAATAAAGAGATTTTGCTGAATTTTCTAAATGGATTATCACACTCTAAAAGCCATTACCATTACAATAAGGACACTATGTGGCCTATTCAGGTAGCTCCAATAAGCTTGCTGCCATAACGATCCATTTGGCATGTTCTTACCTCACGGTATGACATTTGTGTTATCACGGTAGTCAGAAAGAGTTATCACAAGCCAGGTACCGTTTGGTAGGAAAATGCCATACCGATCGACTTAGCAGTGATTTTTTTCTAAGATCTGCCTGTGCGATCTTCCTACAGTCTGTAAGAGCTACGCAGAGAGAGCTGCATCTCACTGCACAGTACTTACAGGCAATCACCTGTTTTAATTTTATTAACATATTATTGACGCACGGAGTCTCTGAATCTGAACTCGATTCATTTCAGGTCCGGGGACCCCTTGCCTCTGTAGGGGGTGCCGGTATCTCCAGCAAGTTTAAACGTCCCGCCTTACTCACCGGGGCCTCCTTTGCAAGCAACATAGGATCATTGACTAATGCGCATCATACTGATGATGATCATTGCTTTGCACTTGCCTTAACCCTTAAGTTATATTGCCTTACCTGTGTATGACCTCGGATTGCTCCAGACTTTGCATTTGCCTTCCCCCCTAATAATCACATTTTCCTTCCTGAGAATCTGTTATCCCCAGAGTGCTCAGAGTTTGTTTATATACTGTATAGCACACCTGTAAATGCTAGCTGAGATAGCATCTCATCAGTTCTTATATTTGGAGACTTGTAATAATCAGTCACAGAAAAACAAATTTGTTGTGATGGGAAGGTGGAAGATCAGCTAACGTGCTTTCGAAGAGTGATATATCTAGTATTGCTGCCAGATGCATATCCTTGAATTAGCACCATATTATGATCTCTCAAACTGCTTAAAGAATGGCAGCTGCTTTTGCCGGTTATTAGCACTTCCTCAATTGCACAACAATTATGGTAAATTACTGGTATCTCTGGAGTGAAGTCTCCTAATAAAGGATGTTGATATAGATCATACAGCACATGAATATACATCTCTAAGATAGTTGGCTATCTATAAGATTAGCAGAGCTAAATATATTATTAAATGATTATATGAGACAGATCATCAGATATCATGAGGTGTAGTCAAAAAGTACTGGCATGTTCATCAGTGTAGCATGTTAATCTATATATCTAGTGAGCCTAGTGATAGCTCAGGAGAAAGTGCTTTGTAAGTAAATAAAGCTATGCACCTCAAACTACATTGGATACAGAGGGGTGGGTAGATACTCAGACTGCATTCAATAATTTATCGGTACGTTACCGCCATTTATCGTGTCAATACCGTAACGCATATCCACAAAGGGGATTTGCGTTATGATGCACGCGAACATAAAAAATATTGTCTCAATACATTTTAATGGACATCTGGCTTACCCGTATGCAAATCATATGCTAATTAGCAGTTTACCTAACAACGCAGATCCTCAAACCTCCATTAATGTTAGTGCGTGGAAATAACGCAACAATGATTAGATTAAACCAAAACCTGGCATTACTCATCCAGGCCAAGATTATCATTGCATTATTTCTGGGAATAGCTTTCAAGCAATGTACGGAGTATAGGAATTAACCCTTCATTGCAAAAAGTTACACGTTTCATACAAAGATATATATTAGGATTCATATAAATGTCTAAAACACAACAAACTATGGCATGGTTTTAAGTTATCAAAGTGAATATAGGATATGTCTGTGTGACCTAATATGGTATATACTGTAATCATGACCGTATTAAATATGGGTGTACAATAATGTTTATCCATACATACCTCTACAATAATTAATGATTAACTTTTAATAATGCACAATTAAAATAAATGAAGGAAGGACACGATAAATAACAAAAAATATATGGAGAGCTGGGACAACTGTCCCAGGCCCCATGGTGTGGCAGCACCCCACTCAGCAGTGACCCGGCGGCTCCCCAGCTCAGCAGCAGCCCGGTCACTGCAATCCTTCCTCTCGGGGGAGCTACGGACTGGAGCAGTATCCCCGGCCCCCTCGCTCCATGGTCTGTGTGTGTGTGTGTGTGAGTAAGGGGGAAGAGTAAGAGAAGGAGAGCATAAGGGGGGAAGAGGAAGAGAATGGAAGGGGGAAGAGAGAGAGCGTAAGGAAGGAACAGAGGGAGATCGTAGGGAGGGAAGAGGGAGAGAGTGTAATGGGGAGAGAGGGAGGGGGAAGAGGTGGAAAGGAGAGAAGGCATGTAAGGGGGCAACTGAGAGAAGAGAGGGATGGACAGGAGGGAGAGAGACAGGGGAAGAGAGTTGGGGTTCCTCAAAATTTCACAATCTAATTCTAGGGTTCCTTAACCAAACAAATGTTGAAAGCCAATGTGCTAGCATATCAAGTGAGTATTGGGCTATGTAAATCTAGCTAAATAGAAACAAGTGTGTATATTTGCTATGTGGCATACTAGCTTGATAATTAATGCCTGATGGCGTCTGCACACTCTCCTACTCGCACAGCTACCAGCCTGGCCCATGTGATAAAAATAAAAGGGAAATATTGTAACTGCAGCTCAAACCCCTAAAAAGAACTGTTCCATCACATAGACCTCACCTGACGTTATCCAAGGAGCAGAGGAAAGGCGCGGGTGCACCCTGTTAGCGGACATTCCGGCACCAGACCCGGAAGTGCAGAGAGACACGAGTGTTCGAGCAGGGTGGTGAGAGTGGAATGCACCAACATACTGGGAGTTCCCACAAGATGCTTTTAATCATGTTTTAAAGAATGGACACGTTGTGAGTGTATTAGCTTTAGAGTGCCATTTATATAAAGTGTTTTTTTTTTTTGATCTGCACTATTTTGTCCTTTCTCTGTCTTTTCTGTAAGATCAGTCAGAAACCAGACTATCAAGTTTATGACATCGTTTTAGAAAGGCTTTTTGATCTTCTCGGAATGTGTGTACCATTCCTATTCACCCCATTCCCATAGATCCAACAGCTTGTAGTAACTACTGCACTATGTTTTGTCATTTTTTCTTGTTATGTTTGGTACCATCTTGCACCCGCCTGTTTTGGATAGCAAACTTGGAGAAGAATTGGTGGAATAGTTTTTTTTTATTATTTAGGGGTTTCCGCTGAAGTTACAATATTTCTCTCTTATTTTTATAACTTGACTTAAAGGCCATGGGTTCACAATCACTAACTGTACTGTATGGTGCATGGCATTAAACATTTCAGCATTTAGGATTATGAACAAACTTGTATAAAATTGTGTTATTTTTAAAAAAGGAACACAGTACCATTTTGCATAGCAATTACAACTGAAATGCTAGAATTTTTTTCTGTACAATGAAATATTACGATTACATCCCTATTGCCATTCTGTTTATTTCAATAACCACTGGTAACACATTTTTTATATGGTTGCTGTCGATGTTGCAGATCTACACTTAAACATTCATTTCAGTATTTTTTTTATCGCCTTCACTAGTTCTTATTTATTAGCAGGCTTCACATACTTGCACAGATGATGCTTTAATGCATGCAATACCAATTCAATGGGTTTCAACTCCGGTGATTTATAAGTACTGTATACACAAATACACAATGGTTATTTAATATATGAATAACACAAACACACACAATGGCACATTACAGTTCTGTTTTATGCAGTAAATGCGATACTACTGCCCAATACATTAACATACTCTGGATGTGTAATAACCCAGTTGATTTAACTGTCCTTAATTAATGTCGCATATGAACTGTGTTTTGGGTAGTTATCTACCCACTTACACACACACACTCCCACACTCTCCCACTTACACATACACACACTCTGACCTCCTGCCGGGCCAGTTCAGGAGTGAAGCTCTTGGAATGTGCCTCCCCTCTACCCTCTCCTCTCCTCCCCTCCCCTCCTCCTATCCACCCCTCTCCCCCCTCACACCCACTCCCCCCCTCACACCCACTCTACCCCCTCACACCCACTCTCCCCCCCTCTACCCCCTCACACCCACTCTCCCCCCCTCACACCCACTCTCCCCCCCTCACACCCACTCTCCCCCCTCACACCCACTCTCCCCCCTCACACCCACTCTCCCCCCTCATACCCACTCTCCCCCTCACACCCACTCTCCCCCCTCACACCCACTCTCCCACACACTCTTCGACTTACACACACACTCACTTACACACACTCGCACCTCCTGTCTGAACCAGTTCAGGAGTGAAGCTCTTTGAATGAGACCCCCCTCTCCCCTCCTGCTTCCCCCTCCCTGCGAGAGTGTGTGCCGACCGGAGCAGCCAGAGAGAAGGATAGCAGTGAGCTGCCAGCTACTGCTTAGCTCGGGAAGAGACGCTGGGTCACTGCTATGCGTGACTGCCGCCGGGGCAGCTGGGAGATTGCTGTTTTTTAACATACACACATTTTTAGCTATCTTCGTTAAAAGGTCAAAATATCTATTTCAACCTCTTCTATGCACATTAAGGTTGGCCCTGATAACAGCAGAACTGTTAATTACTTCATAATTACTGGGTGGAAACTGTTGCTTAATCATAGAAACTGCACCCGCTGTATAACATATACATTTTAACAATCTATACTTAAGTTAAAACTACACAGTTGTACAGGTTAACACTGATTTGTAAATACAATTAATCCAACACATCATTCACAATGTCATCTGGTCCTGGGATGGGTTTCATTTCATAAGAATGTTTCCCTGGAAAAAGCTACATATTTATCATGCTATACTGAAATGCCATTCTTTTAGTGGGGGATATATTTCACAATAGGCAGGTTTCATATTTCTGAAACTATGCTATGCATTCAATGACGATGCTGTGGTGTTTTCAGTGTGCTGGCTTGCTAATATTTTTTAAGGAAAAAAAATTAGAAATAATGTCCTGTGAAAACACCAATTATTTCGGGGGCTCGTGCAGAATTATTGTTAACTGTGAGATCTGGAATCATGCTGTACTGGAAGAAATAATTATTCAGGCAGTGGAGAAATTGGCTAATACAAAGTAGTAGTGCTATACTTTGTGCAGTGGCATAGCTAGGCATCAGCGGATTTTTTCAGGGCCCCATTAAAAAAAAAAACAATGTATTTTGTTGATTAAAAATTAAATATATCGCACACACATAAATATACATTAAATATAAAATATAGATTACTCATGTACTCACCATTTATTTTTAGTCAGACAGTTCAGTTTCTGCACTTTTCGCTCAGCGAATACGTCAATGATGTGATCCATGTCGTTTCTCAGAAGACACGCTGCCTCATTCTCAATAGAGAGTAAACTCAATCCGCTTAGTCTTTCCTGTCCCATGGTACTTCTCAAATAACGCTTAATACATTTTCATTTGGAAAATGCATGTAATGCACTTTCGACAGTGACTGGTATCATTAGAAATAACTGCTTGCTGCCGTCCTCCATTGGAATCCCAGCAGCAAATGATGCCACGGACGTCACCACAGTAATATCGCACTGCGTCGCCACGGTAACGCGACGTCGTGCGTCATTTGACGCTGGGATTCGAATGGAGAAGGAGGGTCACAGCAAGAAGGCGGCCACCACGTGTAAGTGCATTCCCATCAGGTCCAATAGGCCAGAGAGTGTGGAAAATGTATATGGGAGTGGACATTTGTCGCCCCAAAATTGTGCCGCCCTGGCCTAAAGGGGAAATCTGCCACTGGGTAAAGTAGAGGGTGGAAACCTCTCTTCATCCATCCACAATGTGATCTCTCCTCAGCTCTCCCCCTCATCAGATCTCCCCCTCATAATCATCATCAGATCTCTCCCATCATCATCATATCTCCCCCTCATCATCAGATCTACCCCTCATAATCTTCATCATCAGATATCCCCCTCATCATCAGATCTCCCCTCCCCCATCCTCCTCATGCCTACCTGTGGTAATGGAGACAGGCGCGGGGTGATGGTATGCGGCGGTGGGCCCCCGGTGTTAAAGAATAAGCCAGTAGAAGATCCAGCACTTGAGGCAGAGCAGAACGGCATGAGGGGAGGAGCGCGCTCTAGCAAAGGGGTGTGCAAACTGGAGGGCGTGAGATTTTCCAGGGGGGTAAGGCAATTGCAGAGGCCCAGCGTGCTTCCCCAAAGCATTTAAAGTAAATTCCGGGGGATCGCGTGAGGCCTCTGCACCTTTTCTTCGGTGACGCGTTGCCATGGCAACGTAACCCCGCATCGTCATTTGCCGCAGAAGACATGGTAAGGAGGGGCATGAGCAGGAGGGAAGAGCAGGCAGGAGGGATAGTTTGCGCTCCCCTGCTCTAGCAGCAGAGACCGGAAGTAAGCGACTTTCAGGTCAGACCACTAGGGCGCGCTCCTCCCCTGCTCTGCCTCTGTAACAAGTACTGATTCTTCTACTGGCTTATCCTTTGTAGCCGGGAGCCTGCCGCCGCATACGAATGTCCTCCCGCCTGGGGGAGAGTGGGCCCCCAAAAGCATGGGCCTTGGGGCTTTGCCCGGGCTATATATAGCTACGCTCCTGGCTCTTAGGACAGTATTATCCCCTTTCCTTAAAGCAGCAGCCCAAGCTGCTGTTTTATTTATTTTTTTCCCCTTTAATATGTACATCCATGCAATCCACACAATGATAACTAATTAGCTAAATTGCAGATCAATCGGCAAAGATTCGGCACGGGGGTTCAATAAATGACTGCATTGGAGTATTGACTCAGTACTTTGACTTTGTAAATTGTTGCTATAGAAACAAAAAAGGCCAGTTACATTATAATACATAAAAAATGTCATTCAGTTGTTTTTTAGAAGTATTTGTATTGTATTGTATGTTTTTATTTATATAGCGCCATTAATGTACATAGCTCTTATTTATCCTAAGTATTTTATCATAGTATTGAAGTTTTATTTAAAAAAAAACATGTAGGATATTGCTTGGTCTGCAGCTTTAAAGAGGGAATCCAAGTAACACTTAAAAAAAAGTTTTGTTTTAATATATGCAGCCTTTGATTAACATTATCAATTTGTTCGCCCGTGATCGATCAGCAAAATCCTGCTACACAGGGTTCACTTAATGGCTGCCTTTCAGTTTCACTCAATCCATCAGTCAGTGTATCTCAGCAGCTTCAATGTATTATTATATTACAAAGGTAACATTATCTATTATTGCAGTTTGCAGCTCATACTGGTGGGAATATTGACAACAAATGATCGCAAAAAGGAAAGTGTTGCAAATATCTGCACTGCATGGGAAGTGTGCTAAAGCCTGCTATAGGAATCAAAGGATGCTCAGTATATTAAATTCATTAAAAATGGCATCAAGAGTTGAATTAAAAAAAAAACACATAGTATTATCTAATACTACAGAACTGATTTATTTAAATAAAAAAAAAAAAAAAAACATGTATGATATTGCATGGATTGTGCCTTTAAAGCAGCAAAACAATTTTAATGAAGTGCAGATAGTGCTGATTGCTCCAACAGAGCACACAACCTGTTTTAAATGGAAGTTGAGCTTCCTCCATTTCCGTTTACTACATCTAGGGGCTATGCACGTTATCTGATCATTCTATGAGTGATCACATGATGTGGATGTCCAGGGTGTCAAGTGACACTCTCAGGGAGCCAAACCCCAGGCGCTGTAAAAGGTTCGTCTCTGGTGTATTGTATTGTATGTCTTTATTTATATAGCGCCATTAGTGTACATAGCGCTTCACAGTAGTAATACATGTGGTAATCATATAAATAACAGATAATATAAATAACAGATCATGGGAATAAGTGCTTCAGACATAAACGTAACATTTCGGAAGAGGAGTCCCTGTCTGAGGTTACCATAGTAAACCGAGACTGTACTGGACTATTGGGGAGATTTCCATTTTGATCTCCATGACACTTCATACAGTATTTCCACTGCTCATACCTTCTAAGTGAAGCACCACATTCTACAAATAAAAACATCCCCTTATTTTGCATGTATATGCAAAATACTAATGATATGTAAATAACTAATAATATGTAACAAAAAAAATCAGAGCAGTCTGCTGCTTTAAAAGTGACGTTAAACAATGTGGGCAAATAAAAAAATTGGTACTCTAAGTAAAATAGTGGTGGTATTCCCCCACTGTGAATTAATAAATATATTTACAAAGTTGTCTGTGTTCTTGGGAGTTTGATAAAGCAAAAATTGACAATTTCCTACATCTTTTAGGTACTATAAGTGGCTTAGTAGTTAACATGACCTGTAAATCACTGTGTACACAGTTGATACTAAATTAAACTAAAGAAAATACTGTATTGTTATGCCAGCTGAAATCTGCAACTCTGAAGGCTTATGGGAGTTGTAGAGTAAGTGACTCAAATGTTGTGAGACTGCTAATCAATAGAGACACTCAAGCACTGCTATAGGTTGTTGGGCCAAAAACATTTGCAAGCTGCCTGAACTTTCTGGAAGCTGTATTAACAGGCTGCAATGGTTACCAAAGGTTGGAACACTGCATGGTCGATGGCCATCTATAAGTTATTGCTAGTTGCCGTTATACCTGTCTAAAAGGAACCCCGGCTAGGCCGTGATTATGCCAGAAATCGTCGGTGGCGTCAAATGTCGCAACGCTGCACAGCTGGAAAACAAATGGCTGAAATCCGATGAATGTTTACATACCAGTGCGCCTCCTGGAGTGGCAGGGCGGCAGTCTCCTGAAGAGATTTTCAAAATTGTTATTGGCAGGCGACGGCCGCGTCACCTGAGTGGTTCAGCCAATGAAGGCGAACCACTCACGGCCACACCTCATCTCTTGTCTCTTCTCCTGTCTCTCCTGCAATAATCAAGATGCCGCTCGGCATCAGCACAGGGGGACATCACCAGATCGCGCTCTTGCTCAGCGGCATCTGGTATAATCAAGGCCTTAGTTTAACATTAAGGGATACATTCTGTATATATGCCGTAGCTGCTGTTCAGGGTGTTGACGTTAATGGAGATTTTCAGCTACAAAATTGCATGAATGACCGCTTCGGAGTAAATAGAATTTACCCAGAAATATTGTAAATTGCTTTAAACCTGCAATACACACTGCTTACAATTTATTTTTATTTTTTAAAACTTTACCTGAATCAAGGGGTCCCCCATACCTAATCCCTGTTCCCTCAACCAGTGGGACCTCCGTCAGTTCCAGTTGGCTGATTACTAAATTGGTTTGCCCCCATAATGGCCACAGAGATGACCTGCAGCCCATCAGCTGAATTAATCTGTTTGCTATTCTGATTCACGGGAAGCACGCCAAATGAGTGGTCACTTCAGTGGGTCATGCGAGTAAAAATCTCTTTCAATAGATGGTTTAAGGATATTCCGTTTTTTATATGCTGTTTTGACAACACTGGATATTGAATGTATCTAAAGAAAATTGCTGGACCTCAAGGGCAGAATGTTTGGAGACTTACCTTTCAACTTCTAAGTCTTTGTTTTCCATGTTCCAATAGTGATATGTCTTCAACATGAACAGCCCAATACTCATCTATACTGGAAATCTCACATAGACTGACCCAAATATATATTTTATACTCTATCAAATAATCTGTTTTTTATGAACTATCTGTTTGCTCAAGTATCTACTATACTGACTAAAAGCATGGGACCAAGTTACTCTGGAGCACTGTTTTGAGGGGATTAATTTCCCTTCTTCTTGACATGGACTATATTAGGCTGTAATTTTATAGGTTAAAGAGTTTGACAACATATTTCACACTTCTTATATCTGTCACCTGCCTGTCAATATTTTTTCTGTCATATACATTATACTTTTATAGCATTATTTTGTGTAGTTCATAGGAATGTTTGTGTACTATCTGGGGTTGTGGTCTTTCACTGTCTTGGACACCCTGAATCCCAAACACATTATACCAATGGATGACACTTTTGAGATGCTCTTCATTGGGGGCATATAATAGGTATGGGTGGTGTCCCTCTTCTGTGTGAATCCTCGTGTCATTTTCTCTTTCACCTTTTTTTCCTGAATAACTTTTTTTACAGTGCTATATTACTCTTGGGAAGATGCCAACACTGTTTACAGCATCTGCTATCCCTTTCAACAGATCCTATTGAAGTCTTGGATTCCAGGTTACCAAGAATCTGATCATACAGAATTACTATTTTCTCGACAATTATCTGATTTTCATCCTCTGCAAACTTCCTGTTCCTTTGCCACTTCTTCTCTCTGCAACATCTGTGCCAGGTTCTGTATCTGATGGGGAGGCGTGACATGATGTCACAAGGCTGGTTTGCGGTCTTTGGCTGAACTGCTCACGTGACGCAGTCGTTGCGCGAAAAAACAAAATAATTTGTCTTTTCAAAAATTTGCCGTGCTATCGGCCTTCCTCGTATGCGCGGTCATGCGCACTATGGTCAGCACGATAGAGCTACTGTATTTTGTTGCCGTCGCACGCACTATAATCGTGGCCTAACCTTGCCTCACCTGGATCCCACCATTCTAATCTCCTCCCCACCACTCTTCCATCAAACTCTCCTCTGCTCCTCACTCCCCTACCCATCACTCCTCCAGTCCTCACTCCTTCACCCACCAGAACTCCTCACACTACCCCACGTACTCAACTCCCCCATCTTTAAAACACTATTACACTACACAATGCTCAACACAATCACACAACAAGGAGCAAGACCTAGACAAATGACAAACTACTTCCAAAGTACAGAAAATCAAACAGACACGCACACACACAGGCAGACAACAAATGACAAGACGACACAATTGCAACAAAGAGCATAAAATTACAAATAAACCTCCAATCACTTAATCTAGTCTGTTCTCTCAACCTCCCAACAGTGTGTCATGAAAGCATGGATTTATATAATTTTCTACATATGATAGTCTTGCAATGTTTTGCCGCCATTTTACAAGTGATCACATATTTTTCAACCATATTAACAGTCATTCGATAGTTATCACAACATTTAACGCAATTTCCCAGGTCACATCGCATGACATTTCAACGATTGAAATGTTGATGTATACCTACATATTTTTGCAATATTCAGGTGTTTTTTTTTTTTATGGACCCAATATTAACTAGAAACGTCTCTATGGCAACGTGACATCAAATGACACCGCTGGGTCATGCGGCGTGATGTCACCCGCGCTTTGCCATAGCAACACGGTGTCAAATGTGATGGTGCATGACTTGCGCGTCATTTGATGCCCCACTGAACAAAGTGGGGGGGGAGGGCCGCGGGAGCACCGGGGGACGAGGCAGGGGGACGTAGGAGCAAAAGTATGCACACCCGTTCTATTCTATTGCAGCGAAGAGAAGGACTAAAGTGTGTTATGTCAAGATTACGAACATTTGCAGATTGTGTCTGAGTTTCTTTTATAATTAAATCCTAGTTCCTCCAAAACTAGTGAAAAACATTGCAACAGTTTTATTAATGCGAAATATCTCCTTCCCATTGCTCTCAGCGACAGTCATTTTCCTTGATAGATATCATGCTGTTTTTGTTCCAACTGTAAAAACAGGAGTCCTTGATAAACTTCAGAGTACTCAAGGGCAGTAACTATTTTTTGGGTGGCGGGGCTCTACATACAAAATGTAAACATGTATAAACCCAGGGAGGGCTGCAGTATCCCCTGGGGGAGCTGGCTCTGTTGCAGCCCTGTATACAGTAAGTCTTTATTTTGTTTCTATCATTATTGGAAGAAAGGTCCCCCTGGTGCATTACACACAGCACTGTCAGTGTAAGCACAAGCACACGTACAGTACCAAACTCCGGCGCATAGCTCTGATCCTGCAACGTGGTGGCTCATCCTATAAAGGAGGCTGCAGGATTATTTCTTCCTTAACATCTACACTTCTAGAATAATTGAAGGCAAGATCGCTGAGATAAATAGCGCTTAGCCTTTTTGCACTCTCCGTCATAATTATCCAGCATTAAAGGAGGTGAAAAGATACTGGAGGGGAAAAAAAACCACTGTGGGCACACATGTATTTGTAGCACTTAGCTGAGTACAACTCGCGCAGCTGCTTTGCTGCAATGACAGAAGCCAGTGGTTTAACTCCTTGATTGCCAGAGGTGCTTTGCAGGGCAGAGCATTTCCCACAGCGATGAGTTGCGATTGTTAACATCCCATGGAGGCGTCTAAAATAGTAGGGGAGAGCTGCACAAACACACACACACACACACACTATCTTCCCTCCCGTCTCCTCCCTTGCAGCCTTGCCCCTCCCTCTCACGCCTTGCTCCAGGCACAGGCTTCTGGCAAAGACAAGGATCTCCCAACCTGAGTAATAACTGTTGCTGCTGCTGCTGCTGCTGCCACTTCCATAGCTTTGCGGAGAGCAAGCTCTGAAACGCACCGCCCGGGTGCTGCCTGTGAACGAGTCACCTCCTCCTCCTCCTCCTGCGGCTTGCATTGCAAACCAGGGATAATACTTCCGAGCCAGTTAGGGGAAAGGGAACTCACCAAGACATCACCAGGCTCTGGGATTGCAATAATGTGGGAGCAATTCACAAGGCAGCAGCACTTCTGCGGTGCACCACTGTGGTTTTGAAGGGGGATACAACCAGTCTCTCCTGTGGATTGCTTCCATTTCTTCAATCATGATGGGAGACACGGTGTTTTGTGATAAGAGACTGTGCTATGCCGTAAGTACTCCCTGCATTTCTTTTGATCTCAGTGCCAAGTTGTGATGGCAATTGTATTGGATATTTGGGGACACAAGGGCCACTTTGAAATCTGGCAAGGATTGGCTGGATCAAGCTGTCAAAAGTTTTGCTGAGTATAAGAGCACGGGTGATTTCTGGAAATGATGGCTGATTTCAAGGCTGTTTGTGGAAATAAAGTGAGGGCTGCGTGCATTTGGGTACTGTTGCCTGAAATGTAGCTCCCTACTTGTGATACACAACAGTGATGCCCTTTTTTGGTAGCAGAAGTTCACTGGGTGGCTGTTTGGAGTTTAGTTTTGTAGGATATCACCCCGCTAACTACACACAGCTAGTTCTCCCCTGCCACAGTGCAGAGACCTCAGCAGGATGTATGCACACCCAGTGATAGGCAACATCTGGTGTCCAGGGGTGACTTCTCCTTCTGCATGTGTGTCGGGGTTATGGGACTGATTAATAGTCCTGTGCCTGCTGAAGAATGTCATGGGGGGGGGGGGGAGTGATGTCAGTGCCTTTATTTTGCTGAGCTAAAATAAACTAAAGTAATATAAAATAATATAAAGAGCGGAGTACGGAATACACAGTTGAAATGAATTGAAAAATGTTGGTGATATTGCGAAACCAACTTTTTCTTTTCTTCACTAAATACAATTTTTAATAACCAAATCTTCAATTTGAGTTAGAGGATCCTTTTTTTTTTTTTTTTTTTCCACAATTTTACTTGTGTGTAGAAATGTTTGTTTAACATACTGCTATACTTCTTGTTGATACCAACATATCTGTTATTATTGCTAGGAATTAACCAATAAGATGTCATCTCAACCTGCCTACCCTGACGTGAATGGCAGTAGTGTTTTTAAACTCATGCAAGTTACAGTGAATGCCAGGCAATGATAAATACAGTGGGTCACTGTTGGATGGATTTTTGTGCTATGATTTGATTTTGAGGACCCTCTAGCACAAATAGAAATGACTGGTATACAGAGTAAAAGTTACTTTTACAGTTTCATTACCCTACCCTTCATTACTGATGCCCACATGCTCCTAGCAAATTAATATGTTGCAATGCAAAGTAGTGCTGACTATGACTGCCTAAAAATACACATCTGTGGGCTCGCCTATACATCTTTCATTCGCCCATCTTAAAACACCGCTGGTCCATATGCACTAAAGGGTGCTAAGCTTTAGCACGTCTTAACTCTCATTAATTTCAATGGGAGTCAGGGCGTGCTGAAGTGTAGCACCCTTTTAGTGCACACAAGCCATTGTTTAGATAGGAGTCCTGTGTGGTTTAGGACACAAAAACAGCATTTGTTTGTTTGCAGATTTTGGCCAATAACTCTGAAAAGTAAGTGCGTCAAGTAGGAGGAAAGTATATTTAGATACTCCGCATCATTGTACAATCAACCAACCCCTTCCCCATGAAATGCATTCTGACCAGAGTGTGGTTTAATTTGCTTCCAGCCAGTTAAGAAATGTCAGGTCTTTGGATGTTGGTTGCAGAATTAACTTCTATTGAGATGAGCAGATAGATAGAATGGATGTATTTGATTATAAGCCCAGATACCACAACGAGTCCTGCTGCATGTGTGTCGTTTTTGTATCTGTTTTTTTTTTAAACTGTAGTTTATGTGCTGGCTGTGAAATACCACTTCCTTTTATTAAATGCATTAGAAGCATTTCCTTTTTACTGATTAAGTTGTGGCGGAGCAAGCTGCTGTGTATAACTGTCACAGGAACAAGTCACAATTAGGCTGTTAAAATTAAGGTGCTAATAGAAATACAGCATTTACTATTACATCCTAGGTAACAAGGATACATTATCATTTCACAAAACTTACATATATATGTTGCTTTTTGGACACAACAAAGTAAAATAAAGAATCTGCAAAGACTAGGATGTTGCAGTTAATAATGCACTTTACTTAATATTGCAATACTTTTGTTGTGATGGCACTTTCACATTAACAACGCTGATTATGAATGCTTTACATTATTTTGTATCAGAAGAATGTTAATCTTCCCTAAAGATATGTTTAGGTTATCACTGTAACTACAATTGACAAGTAAAGCAATTACACAGTAGTAATTGCTGTGTGCAATTTTGCATACCTAGAAAGAACATTCTTTCTTTTCCAAGAAGAATCTCCAACAATGGGTTATAGCCATGGCCCCAAGGCACAATGTATCTTAGTTACTTATTTACAGCAAGTAGATCATGCCAGTGGCGTTCAGGTATTGGTATCTTCTTCCATTTCATTGGCTGTCTTCCATTTCAGGTGAATTCTTTTTATTTTAGGATTAAGCTAAACACTTGACAACCACATGTTATTGGCTAACCATCCTTTACATCAGGGGGGCGCAAGATTTTTTTGGGGGGGAGGGGGGTGCAGGCAGTTGCAGATGCCTTGCACTCTTCACCAAGGCATTTCAATTAAATGCTGTGGGACTGCTAGGCCTCTGCAACCTCTACTTAACGCGATTCAGCCGGCTTAGGACATGTGACCATTGCAACGCGCCATCAAATGACACAGCGGGGTCGTGTGATGTCACAGTTGCCATGGTAACCTGACGTCAAATGACACCATGGGTCACGTGACGTGATGTCACACGACCCCCGCAGCGTTATTTTGACACCACATCGAGGTAAGGGGGGGCGCGACAATGGAGGAAAGCAGACGGGGGGGGGGGGAGCAGCAAGATAAGTTTGCGCACCCCTGCGTTACATGTCACCTACACAACCAAGGATGTTGATCCATGGAGTAATCAGATTGCCAATTCTTGGAGTCAGGAAGGTATTTATTTTTCCCCTTAGGAGATATCATTGGATGATATTTCATTGGGGTTTTTGTTTTCCTTCCTCGGGATCAATATACTGTAAGTACGGATATAAGATAAAGTATCTGTCGTCTAACTTTAGCATAGGTTGAACTTGATGGACTGTCTCTTTTTCAACCACATCTACTATGTAACAATGTAACTATGCAACCAGTTAACCAGTTAAGTCACCAGTAAGGCACAGCAGCAGCATTTCAACACGTCTGAACTATTGTATGCAATCAGATGGATTCTGTGTCGTGATGCATTTAATGGAACCACATTCCAACTACATAGACATAGTCTGAACATGAGATCTGTGTAATCTCATGTACACCAACATATGCTCAAAATGTTATGTTGTCTTATGAAAAGTATTATAATCTTTGTTTTATTTAAGACAAGCGGTCACAAGAATACAACAATTGCTCAATACTTAGAAATATGTGTATAGGACTGAATGCAATATATTCCGGACTAAAAATAAATGTGTGTGCTGGTAATAAATATACATTTGAAATAGCCCTCCTCTTCATGTTTTTGTAATTATTGCATTGCTTCCTGTTACTTATGCTGTAGAAAATATGATGCACCTAGTTTTTAGCAGTATCAACACATTATAACGTATGCAATTACATTGTATGAACTACCGTATTTCAAAGCAGTTGTTTTCCATTCATAAGCAATACAGTATATGCACACTGTGCAGAATAAATAATTATTGTCTGAAATCAATTATTTTTTCTTCCTATCTCCGAATGTACTCTTCTATACCACTCTCCATGCAAATGAGCGATATAACTGAGATTAAATGCCACAGCCCAGAGTTTGTAAAATGAGCAGCACAAACTTTTATTTTTTTACTTCTGACTTTTTTTTTAACTTTCCATATTATCTGGAAAAATATAGCTAATTTATTTGCTGTTAGAAAGATGGGCTATTGAAACATAAATAATGTCTACAGGATTGATTAATACCAATGGCAGCATTGCAATGGCATGGCTGAGCTACCATTGTCAATATTATGATGATCTGTGGAATGGATCAGTACAGGTGCTCTGATAAAACCTTATGTTTAAAAAAATTAATTAAATTATTTAAATATTTTATATATATATATATATATATATATATATATATATATATATATATATATATATATATATATAGCGCGCAGTAGGCACTCAACTGGCAGGTAGGTGCATGTTCTATAGAAATCAGTAGAGAACCAGTGTTGCCCAAAGGGAAACAGAAAAACAGCACTCAGGATATATGCAAAAATCTTGTAATCAGACAAGGTACACAGGCACAAAAATCCAACGTTTCGGTCCATATAGGACCTTCTTCAGGGGCGTTGGATTTTTGTGCCTGTGTACCTTGTCTTAATACAAGAATTTTGCATATACTCTGAGTGCTGTTTTTCTGTTTCCCTTTGGGCAACACTGGTTCTCTCTCTCTCTCCACTCTCTCTCCACTAAAAAAAAATCCTTGATGGACACTTGACAACAACCAACGTATTGTCTTTAACATCAATATAAACATAAAACCCTCACAAAGAATGAGCATTTTAATGAAGAGAACATAAACAAACTAGAGCCAGATTAATACAGTTCCTAAAGTGGTATCTCTCAATATGTCGAAACAGATCTGGACAGAGATACAGTTAATTGAATGGCTCTCAACTTCTAGGGAATGTAGTTCCCCCTACCCCTCAAGTGTTATTGACATTTCCCATAGCATAGATTTCCCTTGAATTTCATTGGAATGGAATTAGTTTGCATGATAACTTGATAAGATATGCTAAAATGCATTTGGCAGTACCATGGCAGGTTACCTGCATGGTTACATACTGCACACAAAAAGATTGGTTCAAACCACTGATACATTTCCGAGTTTCCTGCAGTTCCTTAGTATAAAATTCTGAGTTCATCATGCAATAGAATGGAATGCTGATGCTATTGGTTGTGTGGATCAACGAGGTGCAGATAAGAAGTTAAATACCTCTTGTTTTGTAGCTCCTTTCGGTGATAAATTCTGTACATGCATGTGTCAATACAAAAACAGATAGCCATATCTATTTGACTAACCTGCAGTTAAGGGTAATTGCAAAACAATCCAGTTAACTATTATGGTTAAAAGGTAAAAGCTTCCCTTCCTTTAACTGCAGAGACCTCTTGTTATCACAGGCAATCCTGTTATTCTTTTCAGCTTATCCTTTTTACACAGTCGTATTACTTTGTACTGCTGTGCATCACCAGGAAGTGAAATATACTCACGAATAAGCTAGTCATTAATCTCAGAATAAATATTGTTTGAGCAAATAGGCTTTAGTTCTGAAGATCACAAGTTATTTAAATCATCTGTTACACCCCAATTCAGCTTTTTATCCTGTTGACCTTGTTTGAGCATGCAATAATGATCTGTGTTATTTTAGAGAAGGTACAGTACAGTATATATGTAGCCAATGTTATTACACTTGTTATAATGCGGTAAGGCACTAAATTGCGCGATTTTGCAACTCGAGGCTGCATTGTATTGAATGGTAAATCTTACACTAATGCAATAAAACTTGCACCGGGGACACATGCTATAATGCGATAACGGGTGCAATAACATTGGCTACAGTATATCTGTATTTCACATAATTCCTGTATGGTACTGTGCAAACATAATTTTTGTGTGTATATATATAATAATAATAATTTTATATTTTTATTCTCAGACGATACCGGTTGCAACACGACAACAAGGGACAGCACGCAGGTAAGTAAATCATAAATTTTCTATATTTGATAGACACAAAAACCAATGTTTCGGTCCCACTGGGGCGGTTTTTGTGTCTTCTATCAAATATAGAAAATTTATGATTTACTTACCTGCGTGCTGTCCCTTGATGTCGTGTGGCAACCGGTATCGTATGGTCTGTTATTGCTTTATGGGATAAGCACCAAAACTTATTTACTTGCAAATGGTGTGCCGGCTGTGCATTGGAATATATATATATATATATAATTATTATTATTTTTTATAAAGGAATATTCAAAAAGGAAAACGTAGCAGAAATTAGCCCAATGATGTGTAAATGAATGTTCATAGCACACAATTATGTATTATGAAGTCAATTGACCTAAAGCTTTACTTGCTGTTTAGATTCTAAATAGCGCACGCCAACAGATTTCTAGGGCCCCAGGACAAGTTTCGAGAGCCCCCATTACACACCTCACAAGCCCCCTTCTCTATTTCCCCCCCCCCCAAAAAAATTTTTCCATGTATTTCTCACCCCGTCTCACTCTTACCTTCTCTTCCTCACTCGCTCCCTCTCTTACACCACCTCTCTCCTCACTCTTCCCCTGCCATCAATTACCCCACTCTCACTCAATCCGCTCCCTCAATCCCCCTCCTCATGCTCATTCCCTCCTTCCCCCAGCCACTCACAGAATCCCCACACAATTATTACCCTCTCCCCCCAAAAATACAACCCACCCCCCAAATATATACAACCCCCACCCCCAAATACATAAAACAAAACACCCCCTAAATACATACAAAAACCCTCTCACCCCAAATATATATTTAAAAAAAACACCCCCCAGATACATACAAAAAAACTCTCACCCCCACATACATAAAACTCCCACCCCAAAATATGTACAACCCCCACCCCAAATACATAAAACCCCACCCCTAAATATGTAGAACCCCAACCCAAAAATACATAAAAAACAAACCCCCTCCCTCCATATACATAACAAAAAAACACCTCCAATTACATTCAACCCCCCACTCCCCCTCCCCAAATACAACCCCCTGCAAATACATTAAAAAAAGACAACCCTATCCCCCAAATACATACAAAAAAGTACCACCACCCCCAAATACATACATCCCCCCCCCCCACACCCCAAGTGCATACAAAAAAGACCCCCGTCCCCAAATACATACCAAACAAACCCCACGCCCAAATACATACAACCCGCCCCAATTACATACAAAACAATCCTCCTCCCCCAAATACATGCAAAAAAAACACCCCCCAAATACATATCAAATCTTTCATAATTCATTATGCCAAACAGTATCTCAGTGACTTAAGGGTTGGTTTAAGTTTTAACCAATTTGTCAAAAGGGCTTTCTTTGCTGCCAGAATAATCAGTTTTATATTGGTTGGAGGTACATGGCTCAAGAAAGATGTATCACCCAGTAAAATTGGAATATGGTGACTTCTCAGTGAGGAGCTTTACAAACTATTTGCATAAGTAATCGTTTTACCCCAAAAAGTTATAATCTTCCTACAGTGCCAAATGCAATGTAACAGAATCAGCTTTAACGTCACCACATTTCATACAGATGCTTGATGAGTTTATATTAACTTTACTGTAGTTATATGGGGAGATGAACAAGATTAAAAAAAACTGTATGGTGCTCTAACAAAGACCTGACCACTTGCTGGGTTATTTTGGCATAATAAACATAATTCCATATCCTTGAAGTATCCCACACTATAATGGACCATCTATAGATTGTACCACCACATCCATTGCATCAATAAACCGGAAGAGCAACACCTCTTGATTGATGAATACTCACACTTGCTTGTGTCCAGTCTCAGCATTGAATAGGATTTCTATGGTGTATAAAGGAGCAAATCACTCACTGTTTTGTAGATGGGTCTTCAGTGGGTCTTTTTCTTCACAGGTGTGTGCTGCCGGTTCTCCAGAGTTTCCACAGGTTCGACAGGGAGAGATGGAGCACTACAGGAAAAATTTGCTAGAGAGTGTGTACCCAATAAAAGGTTTATTGGATCAGAGCATAGTGCACAAAAAATGAGCCCTAGGGCCCCCACCAACACGTTTCGAGCTTCCGCTCTTTCTCAAGGTGCACCTTGAAACGCTTTGGTGGGGGCCCTAGGGCTCATTTTTTGTGCACTATGCTCTGATCCAATAAACCTTTTATTGGGTACACACTCTCTAGCAAATTTTTCCTGTAGTTCTCCATCTCTCCCTGTCGAACCTATGGGGAGATGAAGGCCTTCTGAAAAAATTTAAATTGGCGTTTCTGAAGGTCAGCTGAGACGGTGCTTGATTTACCAGTATTATATCCTTCTACCATGACCCCTATCAATGTCTGTAACATCTGCAGACCACTCAGAGAATAATTTAACTCAAATGCAATCTTGCCTGATCTTTTTAAGTTAGTCAGTGATAAGTGAAGTTGAGAATATAGTCTGACTTGATACTCTTATGGTGGAGTCTATGCAATTTCCCTTGAAGTCTAGCACACTAGATCAAGAGGTGCGCAAAGTTTCACCCCTGCGCCCACTGCATGCTGCCCCCCCCTTACCTTTGCGTCATGTGACATCAAGTTGCCATGGTAACGTGACCCCGCGGCGTCATTTGATGTCTCGGGAAGCCAAGGTATGTGAGTTAGAGAGGCCACACGCGGTCCCCCGGCTTTTAATTTAAATGCCATGGGGGAGAGTGCAGGGCCTCTGTAACCACCGCATCCCTGCCCTGGATAATACTGTAGGTTGAAAATATAATATCTGCCCTGCAGGTACATTAAAAATGTTTGTTAGAGAGGGTGAATTTCTCTCAAATAGCATCACAAGGGAGAACACTATATTTAAGTTGGTCTATGAATGAATATACTGTATAGAGAAAAATGCCTTTTCTATTCCAATTAGTATAGGCTTCATGCAAGTCTCCTGTCGGCTTGTCTATAATTTTAACGCTCTAGTGCTGGAATTGTATTAAAGGCATTGTCCCATAATCACTAAAAGAGCCAGGGCTTCATTTGTAAAGGCTAAAGCAAACTGTAAAGAGAATGTTTCCTAAACACATGAAGATGGGATGTAATACACTGAAGTGTTCTTTTACTGCAAGCTATGTTCATTATAATAGCAAGTACTGTATAATAGGTAGTGATACACGAGCCAGCATGAAAGCATGAGGTGATATTGGGGTATTAGCCTCTGACTAAGGACCTCATATACACCTTAATATCTGATGAGGAAACACTGATAAGGTTCAGAAGATAATTCACTTACAGTACTAAATCTGTGAGGGGCATTCATAATCTAATGGGATTTATAAAATATTGTTTTATATTCCATGCAAATTATCATTTGATAAACCACTAAAAGTGGAACTGTGCTTTAATGCAGGAGAGCATGCCTGAAATAAAGAACCAATATGGTGTTATATATCTAATTCACATGGTTTACTTTGACTCGGGGTGCTGGATTCAGGCGGCTGGGTGATGAGGTAGCAAAGTTGTAGAATAATGGACGCCAGGAACTTTTGTCATACAAGTCTTCTATTCAGGTCCCCAGGCACGGGGGCCACACACCACACTTCAAACAATGTTGTACAATTTCTTTATTGTCATCGATGCTTTGTGCTTCCATGAATTCCCACTCTTAACACTCATAGGAAGGTATATCTCTTAGTTGCTTAACTGTTTTGAGATCTGAGCCCCGTTCCTTTTCTGATCTGGATACCCCTCAGTATTATCCTGGAGGTGCTAGTCCCATTGGGAATCCTAGCGGGTCTTATACAAGTGACCCCAATAAGTTTTTGTCAGTGCGGGAACTGACACTTCCCTGTAGCTGGAGAAGACTGTTAATGCAGATCCACGGTTAGAACCGATCCGCTGACACCGAGGAGTCCTCGTTACTGAGGCCCTCTGTGGCATACTGTTTTCATACCTCGTATGTTATATTGGACTCCCTTAATCTTCTGGGATCTTAACTTAACTAGGGTACTGTGTGTAGCTACAACATAATAAAGTAGAGGGGGGGGGGGGCTGGTCTGCACTATTGTATTACAAACATCCTTATCTCTGCTCCCCAAGGCTCCTATCCTCTTGTCCTCCTTGGACCTACCATCTCAAATTTTCCCCTCCCCCTATGAACTCTCTCTGATGTAATGATGCCATGAATACACACGAGGATGGGGCCCGGTATACACTAGCCATACTGGTAACCCTATAGGGGGGGAAGGGTTACATATATTGTGATGGAGCCACTGTCCTTATGGACTAGAGAGCTAGTGGAGTGGATAGGTTTCATTGTACAGGAGGTTAAATTCCTCTATTGGAGCTTGCTGCACCTGGTACTAATTAAGGCTTGTTCTATAGTAGGTGCGGGCGCACCTGTGCACGTGACGCACACTTTTTGTGTGTATGGTCCGTGCTGCCAGGACCAACAGGCTGGGAAGGTACTGTGTGTGTGTGTATGTGTGTGTGTGTGTTGGTATATATGTGTGCGTATAGATTGTGTGAGTTAATAATTTATTAAATAATATTTTTAAAATTAAAAAAAGACATGTATGAATAAAAATTATTTTTATTGTGCAATGTTGATAAATATATATACACACATACACATACACACATACATACATTACAGCGGCGGTAGCGTTGTGAAAATGTACTTTTCCTTGTCTTCACCCCGATCGCCCCGGCCCCATGCTCGCTGCCATGCACGCGCGTTGCCCGATTATAGAAAGGCTGACTAACCACAGCCAATTATAAGTGCCGCGCGCGCTCGCCCACTATATTATGAGCCTAAGACAGCATTCCTAACTGAAGGTTTAAAAAGGTAGGCAATTTTGCACATGCGCAGTGTCGACCAGAGCGACGGGCAGGCCCAAGGCAGAACTATAAGTCCCAGAATCCTCTGGGGGGGATGGTGGGGGTATAACTTATGGGCTGTCCTAGCTATTGGGATGAGAGGCAGCCCTTGTGAAGCAGGATATCCTAGCTTCCTGGTCTTGGCCAGATCTTGCCCTTTCGCCCCAGTTAGGCCCTGAGCTAACTATAGTTCAGTATTGTAGGGAAGGCCCCAGATAAGGACCATTCCTCTTAGAACTACAGCCGCACTACTGCGCCGGTGGACAGACGTCCATGCGGCAACCTGTGGCCTTGGACTGGGTGGGACCTGATCCAGCCGCCTCCTCTCATTTTTCCCTGGTCAGGCCTGTGACCAGGAAAGTACCAACGTGCACCTACACATCACAGGGGGGTAGCGCTGCATCACACTTGAGTGGGATTGCTTGTGCGGACACCAGGGTTATAGTTGCCCAAGGCACCATTAGTACTTTCGGGGAAACCACTCAGGGTATTGTGCTATTGTATTGTATTATTTTTTGCCTTTTGAGTGTGGTATATGCTATGTACTGTTACAGTAAAACCGAGTTATATATATATATGTCTGGTGTGATATTGTTATTACTTATTGTATCGGGTCCTATGAGGAGTTATCCCACCAATGCTGGGATCCCTCATAGGTGGAGGCACTGCACTGAGAGAGCGAGCTCACCCAGAAGTGGAGGCTCAGGCCTCCTGTGAGCGTACAGGTACTAGCAGCATGCGTAATCGCCCGCGGTTGCCCTCAGGCATACTGCACCGACACACTTTATTCGAGCAAATACCCAGTATGTACCTGGCAGATACCTGGAATGCGCCGCTCCTCACCTCTGATAAGCCCCGTTGCGTTTGCCTTCCCAGCCTGGGTTCATGCCTGGCTGACGGGCGGCTGATCTGTTAAATGATAATGATTAGGATTTAATAGGCTGCAATGCTTCGCGTGTCTACCAGATGGCATAAATTCATGAATTGTAATGCAGTATATATATATATACTGTGCAGTATTGCAGCCAGCGGGAATAAAATGCTTCAATCCCTGCATGGAAAATACCTCAATGCACTCGGGCAGAAAACAGTCACAAACCTCAATACACCCGGGTATACCCGAATTCGTGGGACTAGCCAAGCTCGAATAAAGTGTGTCGCCAGTGTAAGGAAAGGGGTTTACACTATCAAATCCTGTGTTACATACAAAATTCTCCTCCTCGCATTTAAGGCTATACATGCTTCTGCCCCTCCTTACATCTCAGCCTTAATTTGTCGCTATAGACCATCCCAACTCTTGCATTCTGCTCAAGGATGTTTTCTCTCTACCCCTTTTGTATCTAAAGTCCTCTCCCGCCTTAAACCTTTCACACCCCTGGAATGTCCTTCTCAATATCCGACTAGCACCCTCTCTATTCACGTTTAAGACCTATCTTAAAAGTGACGTCATAAAAGATGCATATGAGTAGCTCCGTGGCTGATACTATACACCTCATACATCGACCTTGGCCCCTTGCAGACGCACTTATCAGAACACCCTCCTACTGTTACCACTTGAATTGTAAGCTCTTCAAGGCAGGGGCTTCTTTTCCTAATGTTACTGCTATGACTGAAGCGCTTATTCCCATTATATGTTATATTTATTATTGCTGTGAAGCGCTATGTACATAAATGGCGCTATATAAATAAAGGTGTGTGTGTGTATATATATATATGTGTGTATATATACTGTATATATATATATATATGTGTGTGTGTGTGTATGTATGTGTATGTATATATATATTTATAGTTAAGTTATGGTGAGTAAAAAAAGTGACAAAAACCCTCCACAGGAAAGCAAATATGCAAATATAGCTGTATGCTCATCTGCATGTCTTAGGCAGGTCTGCAACCCCGCCTTTCCCCATTATCACCCAGCATACAGCACTTCCACTGCAGCAAGGGATTCTGGGAAATGACATGCAAATGAGCACACAGTGTCACTTTTTGCCTCAATAACCATTTTTAAATATTTAAATATATAACAGCTATATTTGCATATATATATATATATATATATATATATATATATTATACACACACACACACACACACACACACACACACACACACACACACACACACACACACACAATACAATACCGTTTGGAAACTAAATCAGCAGGCAGCACTCCAGAATTGAACAAACAAGTGTATTGAAAAAATAAACACCTTTGTCAAGGTGGTGCCATTTGACAAAGGACCGAAACGTTGGTTTTGTGTTTATTTTTTCAATACACTTGTTTGTTCAATTCTGGAGTGCTGCCTGCTGATTTTGTTTCCAAACGATATCGTATTGCTTATTCTTCATTATAGGATCTGCACCCACACCAGTGACTATTATTACGGAGTGCTTTTTGTTCTTTTTCTATGATATAGATATAGATATATATATATAGTTTTGATGGTTATAAAGTGGTGTTGAAAATTGATTAAATAGTTCTAGAGCAGGAGAAGGTTAAAGCACATATGCGTTCTAAGACAAACAAACAAACAGTCTCAAATAAACCTTCCATCAGTACTTACACACTTGCCGTACTACATATACTGTATGTAGCAGAATTGGTGCACAACCCCTTAATACTAGAGATACGTGCAATGTAGTGCTTTAAATGATATTGGATTTTATTTCTTTTAGAAATATGGTGCTAGGCTTTGCAGCCAGAAACCTTTACTAAATTGCCATGAAAGTCCTATTTAAACTTGGTTATCCACAAAATAAAATGCACAGTAATTACTGATACAGGGATATGTTCACGACACAATGTGTGCTAGGAATGCAACTTTTAATAGCTAATAAATACATTTTAAAAAGACAAAGAGCCCATTTAAAGGAAAAAAAGAAGAAACGCAGAAAGGTAATTTGAAAAAACAAAGTTGAAATGAGATCAAGTATTTGAAAATGTTCTAGTTTACCAACCTTAATATTATGCTTTATCATGTAATTACGTAATTATATGTCCCATAACTATTCCTTCTACCTTTCTTTACTTTAACTTTTATAATATCAACTTGATGTTGGTCTGTAGGATATTATTCATTTATGTTGTTATTGTTTTGTTTTTTTAAATCAATTTTTACTGAGTTGTCTTAAAATATGTTTAATATGATTTCTTATGATAAGTAAGTGTAACCCTCTTATCATAAACTCCCCCCCCCCCCCCAAGTGAGATGGGGGGTATGCTCCTTGCTGCTTACTTTAAGGTGCTGCAACCTGCTGGCAACAGGAGGGCTGAGGGCTTCGCGGTGGTGTGGGCAGAGACAGGATAGGTAACAGGGGGACAGATTACCTTAATCTCTTGATGGTGTAGTGCCTCCAGCCAGTGTGGATCTCCTGTTGATCTTCAGGGGATGGACCCCCACTGACACTCCTTCATAACAGAGACAGGAATCCACACAGCAATGTCTTTTCATTATTTATTTATTCAGCCATCAGCTCCAGCTCAGGGAATACACAGTCCTATACTTCCATAACTGCATACATGTGCTCTGTTGATCTTCTCTGTGTCTAAATAGTATATTGCCCTCCCTTCCCATCCCAGCAGGGGACAGAGAGGGAAGAGTCCCTTTATGCCTGTCTTCTTCTTCTTCTTCTTCTTCAGATCTCTCTCAACTGACTAACTGAACTCACTAATTTAGGAGGCATGTCCCAATTTGAACATCCTTGGGGAGTGTCTCTAACTCTGACTCATTACAAGCCAGAGCCGGATACAGATTGGCCCACACACAGCAGGGGGCGTTCCAGCCAATATCCACCCCTCAGATTGACACAGCCTCAGAGTTGCTAAGCCTGCCCTTGAATACGGATACAATTTTCAAGGCTGAAATACACTTACTGTACAGGCCAACTGAAGGAATTAACCTTTCCACTGCCTGCACTAAAAGGACTGACAAAGGAAAGGCCGAGAAAAAGAAATAGCTGCCGGAAGGCCAGGCTATGTAAGGAACAGGGCTTTTTTATTTATTTACAGATTCATACATGCACCCGATAGTTTCAAAGTAGAATTAAGCTCCTAAACTGGATACAGTAAATTTATTGTGGTATTTAATATCCCTCATTCAGAATATATTCAGTCCTGAGATCACATCTTTAGAGATCTATGCTTCAAGGCAAAGGTAAAGTGTGCGTGTGATTATTAAAGCCTGAAGGTACACCTACCCCACCTACCTTTAAATGGGCAATAAAAGTTTTTTTTTTCATTTTTTTTAAAATACAGGGCTGGGTACCTCTTGCTTTCAGAGATACTTACCTCCGAAGGGAGTGCCTTTATCTCTCTGCCATTTTCTGGCGTTTAAAGCCCCCCCGATCACATGGGCCAATAGGAAGCCGCACTGGGTGATGTCACGGCTTCTATTGGTCAACAGGGCCCGGGAGCTTTGAAAAGCAGCCATAATGTGAACCCTGGAGTTGCTAGTACCTCCAGAATCAGGGGGTCCCCGGAGCTGAAATGAATGGGGTTCAGCTCTGGAGACCCGCTGCTTCAATCCTGTATAAAAAAAATAGAAAACAAATGGCTTTGATTGCCTCTTTAACTCCCCTACTCAATGCAATCCTGGATCTCCTCTTACCTCCTCTCACCTCTCCCATCGTACTTTCAGTGTGTCTTCTGCTAACACTTCCTCTATTGATCTCTCTGTGGGGGTACCCTGGGGGTACCCCAGGGCTCTGTCCTGGGACCTCTTCTCTTTTCTCTGTACACACTCTCTAGGTGACCTAATTACATCTGTTGGGTTTAAATATCACCTCTATGCTGACGACACACAAATTTACTTTTCAACCCCTGACCTTAAACCTGCTGTACAGACCAAAGTTTCTGAATGTCTCTCTGTGATATCATCCTGGATGGCCCTCCGCTGACTTAAATTTAACATGGCAAAAACAGAGCTTCTCATACTTCTCCCAAACCTGGCCCTACTACCTCCTTCCACATTACTGTTGGAAGTACTATTATTCACCCAGTAGCCCAAGCACCCTGCCTAGGGGTCACACTTGACTCCTCTCACATTCAAAAGGTATCTAAAACCTGTCATTATTTCCTCCGCAATATAACAAAGATACGCCCTTTCCTCTGTTGCTCGATTGCTAAAACTCTGACTCAGGCCCCCATTCTCTCCCGTCTCGATTACTGTAACCTCCTGTGGTCCAGCCTTCCTGCCTCTTGCCTGTCTCCCCTATAATCTATCTTAAACGCTGCTGCCAGAATCACTCTACTTTTTCTTAAATCTGTCTCAGCGTCTTCCCTGCTGAAATCCCTCTCCTGGCTTCCTATCAAATCCCGCGTCTCTCACTCAATTCTCAGCCCTAATTTCTCTATGCACCAACCCGAATCTTGTGTTCTGCTCAAGGATGCCTTCTCTTTACCCCCTTTGTATCTAAAGCCCTCTCCCGCCTTAAACTTTTCTCACACCTCTTTACTTCCTCACACCTCTTAAATGCCCTTCCCCTCAATACCTGACTAGCACCCTCTCTATCCACCTTTAAGACCCACCTTAAAAAACACTTGCTTAAAGAAACATGTGAGTAGCACCGTGGCTAATAATATACACGATACATAAAGCTTGACCCCTGCAGATGCACTTACCAGAATGCCCTCTGCCTACTGTCTCTGTACGTTCTTCCTAACTACCAATTAATTTGTAAGCTCTTCGGAGCAGGGACTCCTCTATCAAAATGTTACTTTTGTGTTTGAAGCACTTATTCTCATTATCTGTTACTGTATTATTTGTTATTTATATGATTGTCACGTGTATTACTACTGTGAAGCGCTATGTACATTAATGGCGCTATATAAATAAAGACATACATACATACCTCAGAACACCTTCACTGGTACCTTAAATGTACAAAGGAAATTACCACATATAGATGCAGGATATAAACCAAGCCTTACAGATGCATGAAAAATTAATTCCTCATACGTTAAGTTCTTTGTGCATCTTAATTTTTTTTTTATATATAGCCCCCTGATGAAGCGAGGGTGAAACACGTGTTGGGGTGTTTGTTTTTCCCTGACTCCCCTGTGGATGGACACCTCAATTGGAAGATCTTTACCCTTTGGACATTTTACTATCACAGTGTGGCATGGATGGTCTCATGGACTATGGTAATTGATGTGAACTGTTAACCATTGTTAATTCTATACTAACAGTCTCTTTTTGGTACTGTGCCTGGTTTGCCGTGATTATACCAACTGCATTTACGGTGTATGTATATAATATATGTATTTGACATCAGCATGTATTAGGCAATTTGGTGCATGTGTTATCTATGCTTGCTGTGTGGCTTTATATTTACTAGGGGTGAGGCCGGCCTTGTAGGTTCAAGGGGTTATTGTTAAGCCCTTGTTCTACATATATTTTGTGCTTATAGGTTTTTTTCCCTTGCCTAGGGTATTAAGGGTCCATCAGTATCTTCATAGGGGTTTTCCCCTGTCTGATACATATTCTATCACAGGAGGATGTCAGGGTTTGTTTTAATATTTTTTGTATTTTATGTTTGATTATGTGTGCTGTTAAATAAATCATAATTTTTTTTGATATTTGTTCTGAGTATACTTTAGTGCTGAGTTGGGATGCTTTTCTTTTTCTTTTCATTGATATATATATATATATATATATATATATATATATATATATATATATATATATATATATATATACAGCATAGATACCAGTCCAAGAACCAGTAAAGGATACAGCAGGGAGTAATCGAAAAGCAATTTTATTGAAAACAGTTACACAAAAGCCAACGTTTCGGTCCCACTGGGAGACCTTCCTCAGGGTTCCCTGTGGGACCAAAACGTTGGCTTTTGTGTAACTGTTTTCAATACAATTGCATTTGGATTTCTCCCTGCTGTCTCCTTTACTGGTTCTTGGTCTGGTATCTATGCTGTGTGTTTCCCTATGGGACTAGCATCTGCTTTATGCTCTACATCAGTGTGCTGACTGTCTTTGTGGTTATATATATATATAATATATATTATATATTCACAGCGCTTCTCCGTGTAGGGAGCATGCAGCTAGTGAAAACATTGGCCTTACCTTTGTGTAAAACAGACAGTGAATCACAGCGCTTCTCCACCCAGCCACCAACAAATGGGAAAATAAATATATATATATATATATATATATATATATAAAATCAAAAAATAAATAGATGATACCGTTCTGTGGCTAACGAAATGCTTTTATTTGTGCGAGCTTTCAAGATACACTGATCTCTTCTTCCGGCGATGTAACATCGCCGGAAGAAGAGATCAGTGTATCTCGAAAGCTCGCACAAATAAAAGCATTTCGTTAGCCACAGAACGGTACTATATATTTATTTTTTGATTATTGAAGCTCGGCTAACATGGTACTGATACCTCTACATGGAGATATATATATATACATATATATATCTACATGTAGAGGTATCAGTACCGTGTTAGCCGAGCTTCAATAAAACACATCCACACCGGGGGAAGGAACAGCACAGATAACATTCCAAGAGACACTGTTTTTAAGTATACCTTTTGCTTCATTCATTGTAACATCGCCGGAAGAAGAGATCAGTGTATCTCGAAAGCTCGCACAAATAAAAGCATTTCGTTAGCCACAGAACGGTATCATCTATTTATTTTTTGATTATATATATATATATATATATGCAAATACAACTGTATGCTCATCTGCATGTCTTAGGCAGGTCTGCAACCCCACCTTTCCCCATTATCACCCAGCATACAGCACTTCCACTGCAGCAAGGGATTGTGGGAAATGACATGCAAATGAGCACACAGTGTCACTTTTTGCCTCAAAAACCATTTTTAACATGGTTCCCTATAGGCTTAAGCTTGCTGCATGGTCACAGCTTTGAGCACAGCCAGGGTTATATATACACAAATATATAGCGCCAAAACGAGATAAATGGATGTATATCACTATAGATGTTAGAGGGAAAATGAGAGATAGAGAAGGTGTTCATATCAAGATGGATATAAACACAATGGCTGGGTATGCAAGTCTGAGAGATGCAAACAACACAAGACAAATAGACAGACAACCATGTAAGACAAGGGAAGGTGGACAAGGGAGAGAGGAGGGGGAGGTGGAAATACAGAAATGTGAGGATAAAAAAAAAATGCTAAACAGCAAAAAATGAGCGTAAAAACGTTGGAGATACCGAACAGCTATACACAGGAACAACCACCTTCCTCGATTCACTATAAATCAAAAAAGAACAGCGCGGCCGCCATAGCGTAAATCGGTAATATTTTAATAAATTTTAGACACTCACAAAAGTAGATAGAACATGTGCATAGGATCTGTACAAAGGTTCATCTTTGTAGTCACTGATATTCCTCGGAGAGCTGGCACCTCGTGGTGAGCGGGGTATGCTGTATATCCACTTCTGGATCCGGGTGCGTGGATGACATTTCTGAAGTGTACCCGGATCCAGAAGTGGATATACAGCATACCACGCAATATATATATATTGTGTGTGTACATTACCATCCAGCAGGGCAGCAGAACAGCACTCAGGATACATATTTTTGCTGACTTACCTCTGAGTGCGTCTCTCTTTGCTGTTCTGCTGCCCTGCTGGATGATAACGTACTCTTTACATTATTTATGGGTCTAGCACCAGGCCTTTATGGAGATCTACAATGGAGTGCTTGCTGCTTTTTTACACAAACACACACACACACACGATAAGTTATGGTGCGTGAAAAAAGTGACTAAAAAAAACCTCCACCGTATTTCATATAGCAAATGAAAATACAGTATCACTTGTGAGAAAATTCACATGTCTTAGACACCCTGCTTTTCACCACTATCGCCTAGCATACAGTGCTTCCACTGCAGCAAGGGATTCTGGAAAATGATATGCAATGAGCACACAGTGTCACCTTTTGCATTAATTCCATTTTTATATGGATCCTTATAAGCTTATGCTCGCTGCATTACACAGCTTTTCAGCACAGCCTAGGTTAAAATGCATAGCTTTTACAGAGACCTCGCGCTATTCCCCACAACATTTAAATTAAATGCTGGGGGAGGTGCGAGGCCTCTGCAACGCTCTCTTACCTGCTCTCAGCTGGCTCTTCGGCGATAAGTAGCCAGGACAACGCGGCGTAAAATGGCAACGCGATGTCACTTGACGTTGTGACATCATACACCGCAGCCTATGCCAGAGAGCCGGTAAGGAGGGGGGGCGCGAGCAGCGGGGAGAACAGACAGGCAGGCGCAAACAGAATCTTCGCCGATCGATCACAGGAGAACTGGTACTGTAAATATATAATGCACTCAAATGGTACTGTAAATATATAATGCATGGTAAATCTACCAATACCATTCAAAGTGAATCACAGCTAACCATAATGTTGCACTTTATATACTTGGATATGTAGGTTTAAGAAAAGGGGAAAAATACCCTACTTACATATTTACATAAGCTACAGATCTTATTTAAACAAGTGTAGGTCAATGAAATGCAGAATCTGTTGACCCACTCAAAGACCGCCGTATTATTACTTTGGTCTCAATAGTTAGCAGGGCTCATGGACTGATTAGGAATGGGTCACATGACTGCAGCGACGAGGAACCTGAGGTGTGATAAATTAAACTGTGTTTGGATAATCTGCCTGCAAGAAGTTTGCATAAAGGGGCGTGGCTTAGGGAGGCTGTAACTAGGCAGAGGCAACACACTCTGTTACCAGCGTCTGTCCAGCCACGTTCACCACCCCCTTTTTGTATATTTGTTAAAGAAAACCAAAAACGCCATATGTTATAGTTGTCACAGCAGTGGGATGTCCTTGCCAGCTGGTGTAGATGTGGGTGATGGTATGGGGATTGGCCCGGATGGGCTTGGGAAGGGAGCGACAACGCTAGAGTTTTGCGGCAGGGGTGGCACCAACATTATTTGTTGCGGGTTTTATGTGCCTACTCAGCAGTTATGCTTCTGGCTGGTATTGGGAGTTAAAATGTGTTGCTGGCAAGGTCCATGTTGGAATATTAATAAAGCTATGGCCGTTTTTCCTCCAGATCAGTCTACTTGTTTTACTTGGGATTTGAGTGATACGGCCTGGGGGGTTAAGAAAGGTGAAGGGAGGAATGTGGTAGTCTTGAGCTTTGTCACCGATTCTGCATTGGGATCCACCATTAGAAACTAGTATGTACTGGTCGGAAAAATTGGATTAAAATCCCTCACCATACTAAGAAAAATACAGTTTTGTTTATTTGGTAATTTCTTACGTGTGCTTAATATAACATTCAATTATTGATAAAAAAAAATTCGTATTATGTTTATATGAGGTGCTACAGTATGTTACACCCATTTTCTGGGAAAGAAAGAGATTCAAAACAACAATAGAAAGTAATTTAAGTAATCCATTTAGGAACAGCATAATGTTAACACGAGTTAGTTGATGTGGTTCTTTTAAAGAAATTAAAGGGACGATGAAAGAGGAACAAGAAGTACTAGGGTGTGTACAAAGGCAACACAAGCCTAGAAATAAACATCAAACATCATACAGCTACCAGCAACTTCCCTACTTCATGGTGACCAAAACTG
Organism: Ascaphus truei; assembly: GCF_040206685.1. NCBI lineage: Eukaryota > Metazoa > Chordata > Amphibia > Anura > Ascaphidae > Ascaphus > Ascaphus truei. The sequence continues at coordinate 225,882,680 of NC_134485.1, forward strand.
ACGAAACTGGATGTAATCCAGCAGTCATAATATTTTATTTTACTGAATCTGCAAAACTTTTAAGTATTTTACAATGTAAACCTTGATTTGATAAAGCAGACTATCCTTAGAAAAATCATTTTTTTTTTCACATATATCCAGTGGTAAATATGTGGTTGTGAACAGAAGAATGACAATTATACTTTGAAGGAAGCTTTATTGATGATTACCATTTGGCTGTTCTAAATAATGTTCCATTAGATCAGTGTTTTTCAACTAGGGTTTTTTAGGTGCCCTTGGGTTCCAAAGGCATCCCTAAATAATTTACAATGCATCTGATCTCAGACATGCTATTAGAGAGGGTTGGGGTTCCTTACAATGTTCTGAAAAAAACCAGGGGAGCGATGATAAACCTTATAAAAAAGAAAACACTACATAGTGCAATATTGTATGTACAATGAAGTGAATCAGTGGAAGGCTCCCAATTGCAAACTCACAATAAAGTAGATAATAAGGAGCAGAGAATCCAACCGTGGCAAAGATCGTTCCAGGCCGGAGCAGGTAGGAGGACATCAGATCTCAAAGGAGAGAAACACACACCATAGTGTAGATGGTAACAAAATACATTTATACCATGAAGTAAAAATGGAGGCTTACAATGTTGAAGAGATAACACAGCAGGGTAAGTATAGTACAGAAGGTGATACACCGAGTCGCGACCTCAGGGTTCCACCTCACCGACACCGCTGCGAGTCTCTTCCACATCCACGCTAGGTTGTGTAGGTTCCGCATCCACACTAGAGCCGATACGTCACTTCCGGTCTTCCGCCCCGCCGGAACTGGCGTCAAAGGATATTCCAGCGCTGCCTCTCCCTTTGTCTGTTCTTTGGGCCACGCTCTACGCGTTTCATTAAACCAGCACTCCAGGTTGCATTTCAAATTTTTTTTTTTGGGGGGGGGGGGGGGTTAGGATTGAAGCATGAGATTAGTCTCCTGAGCTGAACAATTTAATTTCAGCGCCGGGCCCCCCAACTTCAATCCTGTAACTAACTAAAAAAAAAAAAATAAGAAAATGCAAGAAATGCAACCTGGAAGTGCTTCTTTAACCAAAGAAAGATTGTGAACCACTGCATTAGATTATCGCGGTTCAAGCCTGAGCTGCACCATACAGTATGATACTACCCAATACTGTAGTAGCTTATATCCTGAATATATAGTGTGAAAATATATAAATAGTCATAATGGGGGTGGTTATTTTTTATGATAATGCCCTAAAGCATATTTGAATCAAATTTTAAAAATTGAGGGGTTGAAAACATATAAGCATCTATTATGTAGTTGGAGTTTATATATTTTCTTAACACATATAATGAATCACAGTTAATTTTCTCATGTCACTCTTGTCATTGTGTCGAAGGAGTGCATTTTGTCTGCTCATGGTATTAATTTAGGCTTGAACTTTAATCTCAGAAAAAAAAACATTTCAAATTGTTGTATTTTTTTAGCTGTGAATTGAGGTGCTCCGATGGTCCCTTGTCACGTACGGGATGATTTTGTATTTTTATTTTAGTCACACTGAAATAAAGTTAGTGATTTTGGTAATTAATCCATTGAGTTGATGTGTGTGACCCTGAAGTCAAGGAACTTTTCTTTGCTGGAAACAGGAGGAAAAAGGGCAAAAAAAAATGGGGTTCAGGAGTTAAAAAAAAAAAAAGACAATGAATGCTGATATAATAGGATCATTTTCAGATGGAACTTTTCTCAGATATGTAAAATACAGTCAACAGTAGATGTTTACGGGCCAAAATTACTTCATCCCTGTCATCCCATCCAGCATTTTATTTATTATTTAGTTTGCATTTTTAGGCTACTGTATACCAGATGGCCACACTCTAACCATCCACTGATTGTTCTCCTGCGTCGCACTGCAGTAGCTTCTCGCAATATCAAACTATTATTATATTTGGAATACTTTCTGCAGACATAACCATTTTATCTAAAACTAGCTTCCTGATACCGTTGCCAAGATAGTGATTTTGATACATCGCGTTATTTCTCCATCAGAAATATACAATAACAGACTAAACTTTCTCTAAATTCTTATAACAGTGTCATGTAATACAGAATTTCAGGTGATGTTCAATTGTTTCAGTCACTGAAGTTTTCTAGGTTCAAAACTGGTATGTCACATTTAGGGGGGGGGGGGGTGGGGGATGGGATTTTTTGCCACCACGTTGCACTAATTTCACAGTTCATCCTCTGTTATTATTTTTTGCAGCCTTCATTTAAAGATCAAGTTGGTCCATTTCCTTATTTATAAGCGATATGTAATCTAAATCGGTGCTTCTCAAACTTCTCAGGGCCCTGAGCTAGACTAACTTAGTGTAGCAACCAAGCAATATCCTACTTACTGTACTGTATGTGGAAATGAGACTCATTCACTTGTGTGCAAACGCAGTGCTCATTCCTAAAGCTGTTGTAGCTGGGGGTCATAAGAATATAGTGATACAATCAGGTATGTAGTTGCCGTCGTGCCAGGCTGGACCGATACAAATTGCTTGTATTTAAATAGAGATTCTGAGAACAAGTTGTTACTTATTAACCTCTCCACTGTCAGAGAGGCCAACATTTCTCTGCAATAAGCATGGCTTTTCAGGTATTGTATGTAGGGAACAGTCTGTGTTGAAAAGAGAACTCTTTAGTGCTCTGTATATATTGAAAGCAATTACAGCAGTAAAATTATTACGTTATAACGATTTGGCCGATGCTTATTAATACAAATCATCTGTGTCCGGTGTGTATTTTTTTATTTATTTGCACGGCATGTTAGCTTTTTGTTACCAGGTCTTAGGTGTTTAATCCATTTTCCTCCCATATGGGAGCTTCAGTGCTTTGCGATGCGTTACGGATCACGTTGGCAGTGAAAGTGTTCATTCATTTGGTGTGACGGTGCTTCTCTGCTGTAGAGGATTTTAGTCCCATCCATTTGAATGGAGCCAAACTCTTCCACTAGACTGGGAAGCAGCTTGACAGTATATGAAATAGGGACCTTACTGTCTCATTGGAAGGTAAATAAGGTGTTTTTGGAAATTACAAAATAATGTTTTCTAATTCACAAATAGAATCCAGGCAAAATATCAAAGTATAACTTCAACATTTTCCAATGAGAATTATTTTTCAGTACTTCCCGTCTGTAGAATGAGTAAGGCTGTAAAGTTTTTAGATATTAGTTTACATAAAGTTTAGGTATTCATTTTGTTTAGCTATGAGATATTAATATAATAATATACACATGCAGTAGGTGGAATATTTGGGCTAAATGTGTATGTTAAACATAAAGAGAACAAAAATATATTTTCAACCTAAGTGTTAATTTAAAAATTACTTACTGTAGGCCATATATAGCTGTGTGTGTGTACGTGTGTGTGTACAGTACTATTAATTCCTCAATATAGCTTCAGCATTTTTATTTAAAAAATTCAACCATTGCAATGAGTCTGTCCTTTAGACATAGCTATAAGTTAATACCACATATGTTATATATGGTAATGCTGCTTTAAAACAATATGGTAGGAAAGTTATTACATTTTGGAGTAAATAATCTGTCGTTTGGAAAGTATCTCCCACACGTATCAATTACCTGCAACTATTGTATAACCCAATAGATTATAGGATTTGTATTAACTCTTGGCAAGTAATAAAAAGGACGTTATAACATTTTTTTCCCCGATTTGATAATCCTACTTAGTATTATATCGCTATTGGATCAGTATCAGTAAGACACTAGCTCATATAGTTGTCCAATTGCCTCAGTCATAATACCAATCTTGATTATTTTAAGTAAATACAAACACCCATCCTGATCTACCATAGATAATATCACTTCTAAGAGCTTATTCATTAAACTGCTGGGGTCAACAGGGGCGCTATACAGTAGCATGAGAACTCCTATTGACTTCTGTGGGAGCTTCTGTGCACTAGTGTCCCAGCACTAACAGAGTTTAATGAGTAGCCCCTTTAGCCTTCACTGTTTTTTATACTGTTTAACTGTTAAGAACTTCATTAATTCCACCTGCAGATCATATAAAGAAATGTCATCCTTTTTAGCTGGTGTAGATATCACTAAAGGGTCCTTTACATTGTGTGTAAACACTCACTTACAAAACTCACTTTCATGGTCTACCAGCCCTTTACGGATCGAGAGGGTTAAATAAACAAAGGTTTATTCTGCCCGGAGCCAACAGGAAGCAATACAATGCACAAAACAAGATAGGGTTACAGGGGGCTAGTTGTAAGGTGCAGCCGAAGAGCGATTTACCCTGGATTCCTCCTCATTCCGTCCCACTAACAAGGCATAGCCACCTCTCGGTCTATAGTTCACTTTTCCCGTTGGCCTCTAGTTACCGAGACCAACCATGTACAGCTGTTGAGCCCTGATCGACACTGAATTGTATAGAACCTCTGCCTTCATAATCATGGAGAACCGGGTGCTGACCAATCAGCAGAGACCAACCCCCTGCTGAGCCAATCAGGAGCTGAGGTCTCGACTGGATGGACCAATCAGGGCCATGAGCGGTAACCGTGCCAAATGACAGCCCCTAGGGTCAGGGATTTGTGAGCAGATAACACATTGTTTATTGTTTTGATTAACTGAGTTTTTTGTTTCTGGAAGCTTTTCCTTAAGCAGGAATCGCCTTAGAATTTAAATGACAGTTTTTGTATACTTAATGCACACTCCAAAAGAGCTTAACAGTACTGCCTCGAAACCAGGGAAGCCCCTTGTCCCTGATGTACAGCACTTAACATTGAAGTTGCCTGGATTGGAATACCTGTTTGGTAGAACAATATTGTCCCTGCAGTTCAGCTCTGGGGGGACTCTCTGAGGTACTGTAATGTTTAAATAGTCTAATATTAAAACTATTCAAGCAGCACTCATTTCTATTTAGTTACTACAATATTTGCACTGGAAGTTTCTGTTGAATAGTTTGCCACATAATTATAGTAGAGCGACATAATCACCTTTCTTCTACCATCCTTCCTATTCTATGGCCATCATGCATGTATGCTTAGAAAAGAAATGGTTTAAAATAAGACACCTTTAATTAATTTGCATTTCCCACTGTACTTGGTCCCCGTAAGAACAACACATGGTTTATACCAATAATCCTCTGTTGTGTTAAGACGCCTTCTGGGTCTGTCCCTGCCTATGGTATTTTTTCGTTTGTGTATCTCTGCTTGCCATCCAATTAATGCTAGTAGTTTGTTTTTCTTAGGACACTTTCTTGTTTCCTAAGAAAGCTGAGGCTCTAAAATATTTCACTTTGTCTTCTGCCAAATCCAACAAAAACAAAATAAAATGAAGATGAAAGGCTAGGGGAACCAAAATGACAGGCTAAAGATATATGAGAAACATTGTTCCCTACTTAGATGTAATCCTTTATCTGAAGCCTTCAGATTGCCGTCTGTGAGAAGGGCAATGGAGATTTCCGTGACTTCCTTTGAAATGCCGGAATATGTCACGTATGGGCCATGTGTTTTCGGTTTGTTGTGTCTTCATTCTCAAGCAGAGTCGAGTAGCATGGGAGCCCCTGGCACTGGATGCTGTTTTTAGATAAGTGAGGAGGTTTTTGTTCCCATTGGGGGGAAGCTTTCCTAAATCTACCGCAGTAACTATTTTACATGTATGACAATATTATTATTGAATATGATCAGATTTGATAAAGGAAGTCTGGTTAGCTTATGATTGTACAGAGTGAATCCCTTTTGCTTTTACTACTGGGAGTGGCACACTGTAAAATCCTTCCAAAATCAAAAGTGAAATCAGCCCCTTGAAAAGAAATATTATGTAATGGAGAATAGCAACACAAGGAGCTGGCACACAGGATAAAAGGTCAATTTGCTTTGTAATGGGACTTACGTTATGTTATAGACTCGAACAATGGTTGGATCCCCGTGACACTTTATTTAGAGTAAACTCAAAATTCACGCTTCAGGAGAATATACATGTGGTACAGATGCAGTGGCCGTTATTCGAACACTTCACGCGTTGTATACCTTGGAATACTCATGTAATGGCGCGTGATTTCAACCTTTCCGCCCATTCCCGCCTTAAGACGCAAAGAAAATGGCATTTTAGTGTTAAACACTGAAATTGACACAGTAGCACAGTACTGTACACATTACAGTTCACTAATTTCTGCGACGAATATGAAACAGAATCCATGAAATTCAAACACAGCAACTGCGACAAACCCGTGTGCCTGGGGTGATTGGCGGCGGTAATGACGCGTGGAATACAGCAGCGCACGAAAACGGCTCCGTGATTTGTTACAATAACGGCCGCTGCATCTGTACATTGCTATTTTCTTCATTGAGAGATGTTAAGACATTAACACAGTGATCATCACAGATCATGCAATGTGTGACACAGTTATCCCATGACATCACCGTATAATAGACATTAGAAATGGAAACGAGTGATAAATTTCATGTTGCTATCGCACTGCAATGTTATGGGAATATTAAAGAAAGTGACATACCTATTGTTATTTTATTGACAACATAATGTAACTGCATAGACATGCAACACCTTTGTCATTAGACAGCCCTGTGCCAGGATATTGTGGACATTTGTTACTCATCTTATGTGAGATGAGAACGTCATGAATTAGATCAAATACAATGCATGAATAATGGAATCCAAGTTGCAAAATGAACAGAAAATAAACACAACATGTTTATTATACATAGGCGAACTTCTCAAAATCCCAGTTTGCAAATGTTTTTTCGAACTTTCGAAAAATCTTTGAAAGTTTAATTAAACTTTTTTAAACCAAATAATTCTAGTGACAATGTCAAATTACATCAAAATTAGTAGATTTGTTGTCGTGATAACATCGCTAAATTTGGTAAATTTTGTACATTTTTATTCCAACTTTTTCCCCCAAAATATTGCTATATGTAGAACTTTTATGAACTTCAGGAGTTTTTGCTTAAGGGCAGTTTTTACAGCAAATCCGAACTTTTGGCGAGCATCATTTTACAACCTTCCACGTTGTTTGAAAGAATCAGACACTTTCCATTTACCTGCCATTTTATTTCTCTTGGTTCTTTCTGTCACTGTGATTATTATTTTTCTCTGATGTTCTTTAGGAAGTTCACGTTTATTACTGTTTTGATTTTGGACTGTGCGACTTAATTTTTGGCAGAATAGTAAAAGCATGTTAGAGATGAAGTCGGTGATGTTTCCATTAATGAATGGCAAACCTTAGGCTTATAATAAAAATATTGTTACATTTATTAAGAGGCTTCAACAATCTTAATTTGCTTAATATGAACATGAATTAAATAGAAAGCTGTATTAGTCCAGTTGGAGTAGTGCAAAATAAATTAGTTTTTTAGTATTACACTATCATATTTTTTTTATTGTTGACTAACAATTTATATTTTAGGACAAGATTTCCAGTTCTACTTTATTCTTCAGGTCAACCACTACTCTTATACTGTTCACGTATTGCTTGACCTGAGGAAGAGAGTAGAACTCTCAAAAGTGTGTGTATATGTAGCACCTGTTCACCCCCTGCCATAGAAGATCTGGCCACTACATGGGTGTTTTCCCTGGGTACTATAGCTCACCTGCTGGCTCCGCAGTTGATGTTTGGGAGCAGCAACAGGGCAGACTTTCTCTTGGCTCTTACTGCGCAGCACCTCCATCCCATGAGGATCCTGCTGGATGCAGGATGGTCATCACAGGCAATACTCCTTTCCAATAATCACACACCATAGTTGGTCCAACAGCAGTTTTATTGTACAACAGCATTATCGTCGTCCTGCCGTGGAGCAGGCCCCAATGGCTTAAGGCCCCAAGAGCCCCTCCCAATCTCCTTGACCCTCTGATAGGGAAAAGGGTATCACACTGTCTCTTAATCAACAACCTCAATTTGGTGGTGTCAGCTTTTATACCCAGGGGGGAAGGGCTTGTAACCCCGCACCATACCATAACAGGGCAGGTTCAGGTACTGACAAGCATCACACAGCATACATGTGACCCAGTCAGTACCCTCCCCAGGAATGACACTCCAACTGCCGGTTTAGGCCTGCCTCTGATAAGGCAACATAATACCCATCCAGGCTGCAACTGCAGGCTAGTAGGTTGGCCCTGTGCAAGAGTTTATCCCCAACACTGCCTGTTCTTATCAGGACTTAGTGTAGAGAGAGAGAGAGAGAGAGGCAGAGAGAGAGAGAGAGGCAGAGAGAGAGAGAGAGAGAGAGGCAGAGAGAGAGAGAGAGGCAGAGAGAGAGAGAGAGGCAGAGAGTGAGAGAGAGGCAGAGAGTGAGAGAGAGGCAGAGAGTGAGAGAGAGGCAGAGAGTGAGAGAGAGGCAGAGAGTGAGAGAGAGGCAGAGAGAGAGAGAGGCAGAGATGATACAAGCTTGCTACTGAGCGGGGCCAATGTATAAAAACAAAAGACAGGGGTGCCCAATGCTACATCCAATTGACAAAACATATAAAGTAATAAGTATAAAGTTTAAATACTTCAATAATAATAATATTTACTTGGTTATTTAGTTAAATCCTTTGGCCAAAGAGTCATAAGCCTGCATACCACGTGAAGGTAAAATATATATATATTAGCTTAAGCTTGCTGCATGGTCACAGCTTTGAGCACAGCCTATAGTGAACTATGTTAAAAATGGTTTTTGAGGCAAAAAGTGACACTGTGTGCTCATTTGCATGTCATTTCCCAGAATCCCTTGCTGCAGTGGAAGTGATGTATGCTGGGTGATAATGGGGAAAGGCGGGGTTGCAGACCTGCCTAAGACATGCAGATGAGCATACAGTTATATTTGTATATATATATATATATATATATATATATTGTGACAAACGGCTTACTCCGGGGCTCCGCCGTCTGTCCGGGACTGTTAGAACACGGTCTTTTAGGGTAGGTTAAATGATGAGACGTCACGTACTGTTCCTTTAAACAGGTTATGCCTGGTTTATTCAGTCCCAGGCACTGAGACTGCCACAGTTTAAACAGAAAACAAAGCCAAACAAAAGCTGCTCACCTGAGCGATAACTTAAACTTAGATGTCCCTGACTCAGAGTTGGAAGTGGCTTGTCCACTTCCACCAACAAAATAAGTACCTTTGCAGTCTTTAGACAAACTAACAGAATGAATGAAGCGATTTGGGAAAGAGGCTTTCTCACCCCTCTGCAGTTCAGCAGCCTTCCAGGCTCGTGGGCGGGGCTCAGAGGAAACAGGAAACAGGTCTTATATACCTGAACTCTAATCAGCATGACAGGTGACAGAAAACAGGCAGCAGACAAACTGTGGAATGGAGTGCCTGTACCACGAGGCTGCCCTGTTCAGCTTAGACAGGACAGAAACTGTTCAGTATCCTGGGAGCCCTGTATATGGAGTTTATTACCAACCCCTGGTTTCTGTCACAATATATATATATATATATATATATTATTATTACAAATTGAATTAAACAAACTGTACATGGCTATGAAATAGTTGAATTTAAATTGTGTCTTGGTATGGATTGTTTAGTGGAAGTGGCAATAGAAGGTAGAGAAGATGCGTCTGTACAGTTGAAGTGCTGCATGCTGTGTGATTATGGGGTAAAGCAAGTTATGGGGACTTGTCTGAGATTTGAATGTGCTCATAATTGGTCTTTATCATTGTGGTCTGTCATAACTTGATGAGTTCCCATGTATTCTCCACGGGAAACGCTGCGGTTTTGAAGGGACCACAATGTTTCTGTTTTGCAAAAAGAAAATGAAAAACTGTTTATAATTAAAGCTGAAATGAAGTCGTGGTCTCGGTGCACATACAGCGCTTCGAGCCATGTCTGTTTAGTTGTCCTGTTAGTGCATCTTGATTGGGGATTGTGGTTCATTGAGGGCAAATTCCAAACTGTTTTTTTTTTTTTGTTTTTTTGTGCGTGTTAACATTATGTACAAGCTTTGCTCGCTGATATAAGGGGAAAAAGCAAAAAGAAAGAGCGCCCAGAATCCAAATATTTAGATTGCAAACAATTTATTGATGACAGACAGACAGACATACATTGAACCAGATAATAAACACAGTAAAAAACAGACAATATAAAAAGCACAAGATTGAACAATTTATCTGCTTGTAACCAGAAACCAAACAAATTGTTTGGAATAAAATACAAATACAGTTTGATTGAACCAAGGTTGAAGCAAATTATAACCTAAAACTCTGATAGTGCCACTATATTTGGTTGATTTGGGGTTAGTAAAGGTCATGCATGCCTATTTGTCCAGAGCACAGCTCTGGATAGAGATCAATCTGATTTTATAGGCAAAGGATTGGAGTTGGTCTCCTTGCTAATCCTGCAGTTAATGAACTGGAGAAAAGTACCTGTGGACTCCCTTAGGCCTCGGTCCCAGTGATCATGACCGCGCGTGCGTGGCGCAAACAAGAGACGGCCCGCTATGCACAAAGCGCGATGGCGTGACCAGGTTTTGAAAAGTCAAGAAATTTTACTTTTATGCGAGGATGCCGAGCGATGGCCATGCCACAGCGACGGTTCAGCCAATGAGGGCGAACCAGCTGCGTGATGTCATGGCCATTGCCCCGTCACACCTCCCCATCCCGAGTGATCTGAAGTCATCAGATCGCTCGGGTGAAGGCCACAGGCGTCGCCAGGCACTCCATTGTTCGCTCTGGAGCTGCGGTTGTGGCACCAGATTGAAAACTGATCCATTCAGTATGAAATCCCTTGTAGCAATTGCTGGGGTGCTGTGCTGCAGCTACAGATATCCGGGTCTCCAAATGGAGAAAGTGTCACTGCTCTCACAATCTTGTTTTTTTTCTTCTGTGTATTAACATTGTGTACAAGGTTTGCTCCCTGATGTTGCTGTTCTTGCTCTTCACTTTGAAAACCTTCTACTTCTGTATCACATAGTCTGAATTGGAAGCAATAGACCTGCAAACATCATGGGTCAGCTACAGAACTGCTCACATCTGTGAAGCAGAGCATACAGTAGAGGCAACTCTTATTCGAACAAAAACCAGTGGCAATTCCCCAGAAAACCCAGGAAACACCCAGGTACATTCTGAATACATGCCTTAAACTTTCCTTAAACTAGCCCCAGCATTTCTGCATTGATTAATGGCCTATCAGATTAACAGCGGGGGTCCCTGGCAGTCCCATTCAAACTGAATTGGACTGCCAGGGATCCCTGCTGTGTTAATCCTATGGGTCGTTAGTCAATGCAGAAATGCCTTAAACGTGCCTCAAACTAGCCCAGAACATACCCAGCACATACCCAGCACATACCCAGAATGTAACCCGGCTAGTTTACAGCAAATGTTATAATAAACGTTGCCTCTACTGTATGAGTAGCTTTGCAATATGGAGCGAGACATGGCATGAGTGTTCATCCTGTGTGGGAGCCCACCACGCAGGCAATTGCTCCCGGTAGGGCGAAGGCAGTGATGCAATCGAGCGGACGTTAGAGGGTGCTCCCCAAAATTAAAGCAGCCAAACCATTGCTATTAATGTTGTTAGATTTGTTTAGCCAGTTAGACGGTTAATTTTCTTACAAATATATTTTTGTCTAGGCTGTTACGTGGGATTGCACCTTTAAACTAATATGTAACACCCTACAGTATGTAACAAAGGTTAACCATTTTCAGCTGTGTTTTAGGTGCATTCATCCTTGTTGGTATATATACTATACTAGCTGAGAGACCCGGCGTTGCCCGGGAGTCACACTGTCCCCCCCCCCCCCCCACACACACACACACACACACTGTCCCCCCTCCCCCACACACTGTCCCCCCACTCACACACACTGTCCCCCCCTCCCCCCCCCCCCCACACACACACACACTGTCCCCCCCTCCCCCCCACACACACTGCCCCCCCTCCCCCACACACACACTGTCCCCCCCTCCCCCACACACACACTGTCCCCCCCTCCCCCACACACACACTGTCCCCCCCCACACACACACTGCCCCCCACACACACACTGTCCCCCCCTCCCCCACACACACACTGTCCCTCCCCCCCACACACACTGTCCTTCCTCTCGACACACACACACAGTGTCCCACACACACTGTCCCCCCCTCTCCCCCCCACACACTGTCCCCCCCCACACACACACACTGTTCCCCCCTCACACACACACACACACACACTGTCCCCCCTCCCCCACACACCGTCCCCCCCCTCCCCCACACACACACTGTCCCCCCTCCCCCACACACACACTGTCCCCCCCTCCCCCACACACACACTGTCCCCCCCTCCCCCACACACACACTGTCCCTCCCCCCCACACACACACAAAGCCCCCTCACCTCTGCCAGGACTCACAGCGCCACTCCTCTCTCCCGCGCTCCTCCGATTGTCGCGCTCCTGGCCCTTCTCTGCTCTCCCTCCTCCCGTCCGGGGAGTGCTGCGCACGCGCCCCCTCTCTGCACCTGTGAGCGCGAGCCGCCGGGAAACGTGCAGCAGCGAAGGTGCAGGGCCTGTCCGTGTGACGGGGGAGAGTGACGGCCACCGGGAGGGGGGAAGGTGCGGGGCCTGTCCGGGGGGGGGAGGTGAGCTGCGGTCCGGGTGACGGGGGAGAGTGACGGCCACCGGGAGGGGGGAAGGTGAGCTGCAAGGGGGCCTGAAGCAGTGGTGTGAGTGTGTGAGGTGTGCGGGGGCGGGCGGGCCAAGGGACCAATGAGATTGCCGCTAGGGACAGGGAACACACCAGGGAAACATATACATACATACAATGCTTTCAGAAAATATAGTAAGATTGCAATCCACATTTGGTCGGTTTATTACATGTCTTGTTTGTGCATGACGCATCCATGGCTAAAGATGGTCATAGTTTAATTTTTTTATTTGGAGTTCAAAGTGTGTCATTCCCCTGTGTACAGTTCCCTCGAGAAATGTAGACCATAAAAAGCTGACAGAAAGACATCTACCTGTGACGCTGCATGCTACATTAGAGAATTTGCGACATCTAAACAAATATTGTAATGGAAACTATTGCTAGTGTTCACATTCGTTTGTTATTCTTGCTTTATTTTTTTTATTATTTTATTTTTTTACTTCTAAAAAGCTTTTACCAAGATTATCCTGATGATAAATCATTAGACTGTTGTTTATAAATTCTCTGGATTGTACTAATTATTTGTATTATAGTATGATACTGCTTTAATTTTTTTCTGTAAACGAATATGATTTTTTACTTAGTAGCTTCTCAAAACTGTAAACAGCTGTAGTTCGGCATAACAGATCAAGTGTCAGCCTTACTTTACAGAGCTGTAAAATTGTACAGACTGTGTATTTTTTTTTCAACTGTTCTCTGGGAAACGTGACATCCACTCTGATCAGATAGGGGTAATGTTTTTTTATTTTCTGAACACTAAGTCACTAGGCAAGAATGTGAAGATGAACACAGCAGATGAAATCTGTCACTAGACAATCCTGTTCTGCAGGAAAGAGGGAATGAAAAAAGGTTTTATACAGTATTTCTGAAATACTCCCATTTAAACACTGTGAGGTTTTCAGTTTCCAAATGGACTATTTCTGGTCTACTCAAATGGTCCCCATTCCTTTCTTCAAACCACTGTAGCACAGCAGTGATCACTAACCGTATTGTTATCACACTGGCCAATCCTTCTTAATTATGAGTAAGACTTCCATACAGTACATTAAAAAACGGTATACGTTTCTTACTTTGGCCATCCCTCAACCCAATGCAAGTAATAAAACATGATGGGATCTTTCACAAAAAAAACCCAGAATGATTTTTCCGCTGTTGATCAGCATGGGAATTGTGCTTTCTCGCAGTTATGCCCATTGATCTAAATTTGCAAAGATATAAAGCTTTTCAAATATATAGTAGAAGAGAGTATGCTACATAGCGGTGTGCTTACTTATTTGCTTATCCCTTAGATAGGGCTCGATAGGACTGCACCTATAGTGGTTAATTTTTTGGGTCCTGCCCTGAAAAAAACGGTAAGAGTCTGAGATTGAACATTTACGAGCGTTCCCCCTGCTTGAACTAAATACTTTGACAATATGACATTGTGTGGGTTCTATTTATCAAAACCAGAGCAAAAAAAAACCCCAGAAGAGATTAGAGCACCTGGGCTCCTGCGTCAGTGCTCAAGAGTGTACAAAGAATGTATATAACAGTTCCAATAATCATCATCCATATAAAACGTTGTATTAAAGATGTGTTGATATTGAATTCAGGCTTTGTATTTTTATCAATTTTTTAAAATATTTTTTGCCCTGTAGTTAGATGTGTTTGTTAACATCAGACAATATATCTATATCGGGCTTATGATGTGATACAGACTTATACGTGATTACAAAGTAATGGTTTAGAATAACTTGGGGATGTAAGTATTTTTATATTATGCTTTTATATTTCATTTTGTGTGCCATACATGTGGGGTTGATCCTTGCCGCTGCGCCGTTCTGGTTCCCGGACATAGCCCTCTGTTTTTTTCATGGGGGACTGTGTTTGTGAGCACACGGTGGGCGGTGCATCTGGCGGGTGATCCACCTATATATGCCGGCATTTTTTAGAGGAACCATACTCTGTGACAAAGGGCAGGTTAAGCCCGAAACACGTTGAAGGTTCCTCGCACAGTCTGTGTGAGATTCTGTTGCGGATGATTAATAAATAGAGACTTTTTACCTGTTTAAGCGATCCAGCTGCCATCATTTTTCTTCCGGTTGACCAGCAGTGCACTGTTCACATGTTTCCCCCATGGGATGTTACTTAAGCAAAAACAAAACAAATTAGGTTGATCAAAGGAAAAAAATCACATTACCTCCAATTCAATTTTTTTTTATTATTAATTTGGTGCTGTTGTTAGGGCTGTTCTCTAGTGCGTGCGCTTGCTGCTCTGTGCGCCCGCACGGCATTTATAGTTGGCTGAGGTTAGTCAGCCATTCTATAATACCGTGCGCGAAAAACTGGCCGACGGGGGAAGATGAGGAAAATAATGAATTTGCGCCACTACCGCCGCTGAAATGTGTGTGTGTGTACATGTATGTACAATTAATGCAAACAAAACAGAGATACCTGGCGCTTATTGAATACTCAGTGTAAGAGATGCAAAGTCCATAGGATGATTAAAGTCCCTTGGGAGACCCTCCCCTGGAAATCCAAGCTTGTAGTTATGTGGATGAGATCCTGATGGTTCCTCCTATAAGAAATAGACAAAGCACACCATTGCGCAGTAACTCAGAACTCAAACACACCCAAGCAGACAGGAATAATGCCAACTTACAATACATCTCTTAAATTGGTGCAGTGGAGAGAATCTGTGCTTGAACCACTTCTTAGCTGCTAACACGAACCCCACATGAAGCTGACTCCCTTCTACGATCCAGGTATCTCTGTTTTGTTTGCATTTCTGTTGTATGTAAGTTTATGAGAGACTTACCCATGGGACACCTTGGCAGCTTTTGATATCTCTAGCAGGTATCACCATTATATATCACGAGTAGTAGCACTATTAATTTTTTCATGAGTGTACCATTGTATATTAGTACTGTCACCGTTTAATTTTTCACTTGTGTAGCACTCACTCACATTTTAGGTCAAGCGCTGTAGAGTAAAGGGTGTTTTTACAATTAGTATGTACAATTAATAAATAATTTATTAACGTATTTATTTCAAACGTATTTATAACACACACACACACACACACACACACACACACACACACACACACACACACACACACACACACACACACACACACACACACACACACATACATATACACACATACACACAGTACCTCACAGCATACACACAACAAGCGTGCGGCACGCGGGTTCGCACAGGCACGCGCGCGCACGGCCGCACACTATAGAACGGCCCTTAGTTCTACTTTTCCCCTAGTTTTGCAGCCAGTTTTTGAGTAATAACTACCATTGCCTATTTTTAATCGGTTAAATCAAATCTTGATATTGCTATGGATCCTTCAGCTTTTAGCCTTGCTACCCGAAGGGAATTTTGAAAGCGTTTGGGGACGCCACTAAAATGTTGCGGATCTCTGGTGGTCCAAGGATTACAGTTTGAGGCGCACCATTTTCTGAGCCTCCAGTGCCCAGTCCCAATGCTCTTACAAAACAATTCGAAACCCACTCTCAGAGGGAAATCTTTTACTATCTACAATTAATCTAGTGAGGTAGAGCACAACAAGAATGAACATGTTATACTCCTCTACAACGGTGGAGCTAGAAGTATTTGGCGGCCCTCATTGTTTTACAATATACCATGCTGCTTTTTTAAGAGCTCAGTTTAAAATGAGATTTCTGTGCACCAATTTTGTGCTGGCTCCTAAACAATTCTCTCTGGCTTCTAAGTTCTCAGTATATTTTATGTTTTTGTTCACCCCACAGATATGTACAAGTCATGTTTTCCCGCCAAATATTTTAGGTGGATGTTTGTAAACTAGGTAAATTAGGAATTGGTACTTGTTTTAGATGACATCTTCTGCCTTCCTAAGAGACCTATTGTAAATGAAAACTTTCAAAAATAATTGGTGAATACACATCATCAGTTTATTTATAGGTAATCATTCAGTTGTGACTTAGACAGGACTGCAGTGAACTGCACAATGAACTAACACAAGGAAAAGTAAAGGGCAAATATATTGGGTAAAAAAAAGTGACAAAAACCCTCCACAGTAAAGCATATAGCAAGTGGAAATATTACTGTGTGCTGATTTGCATGTCTTAGATAGGTCTGCAACTCTGCCTTTCACCATTATCACCCAGCACACAGTTCTTCCACTGCTGCAGCAAGTGATTCTGGGAAATGACATGCAAATGAGCACACAGTGCCATCTTTTGCTTCAAAACTATATAACATGGTCCCCTGTAAAGCTTATGCTTGCTGCATCTCACAGCTTTGAGCACAGTCTGGTTTAAGATGCACAGCCAGTAAACCCACCAACAGACAGCCGTTTCGACCTTAATGGGTCTTATCAGTGTGGGGTTGGTTATACTGGCTTTGCAAAATGAAGCTTAGGATAGGTTTCACCACACTTGGATAAGTTATGGTGGGTAAAAAAAGTGACACAAATACTCCACAGTAAAGCATATAGCACATAGAAATATTACTGTATGCTCATTTGCATGTCTTAGACAGGTCTGCAACCCTGCCTCTATCTTGTGCTCTATCTTCACTTGCTTAAGCATTGCATTATGCAGTTACTGTAGTTCTTCAGACTAATCCTAATAGAGGTATACAGGCATACCCCGCATTAACGTACGCAATGGGACCAGAGCATGTATGTAAAGCGAAAATGTACTTAAAGTGAAGCACCACCTTTTTCCCACTTATCGATGCATGTACTGTACTGCAATCGTCATATAAGTGCATAACTGATGTAATTAACGCATTTGTAACAGGCTCTATAGTCTCCCCGCTTGCGCACAGCTTTGGTACAGGTAGGGAGCCGGTATTGCTGTTCAGGACGTGCTGACAGGTGCATGCGTGAGCTGCTGTTTGCCTATTGGGCAATATGTACTTACTCACGAGTGTACTTAAAGTGAGTGTCCTTAAACTGGGGTATGCCTGTATTAGTATTTTATCTGGTAGTGTTATGACTTGTGAACTGGATCATGCCTTGTCGTGGCTCGCAGGCTTACAATGCTTTGGCCAAAGGGTTAAACTAAATCACCCTTTTTCAAGAGAATATATAAGTATTTTACTGTGTATTTTTGTCATATTGGATGTAGCATTATGCTTCTCTGTCGCTTGTTGTATATATCTATATCCCTACTTGTATATGTATGTGTAGAGATGTATATGTGTGTATATATATATATATACTGTATATATATATATATATATATATATGTACAATAGTGGTCTGCGCTAGTGTATGAATAGCCAGAAATATAATGGTATCTAAATGTTAACTAAATATAAATTGTAATTATAAAAAAAAATTATTCCAATATATCCTTAAAAAATGAAATAAATATACCAATATTGCATGATAGTTAATGTCTAATAAAAACAGCTAATAAATACAATTTAAACAAAAAAAAAATATGATTGTGTGGTGCTGTGAACTTTCCTTAATCTGCTCAATGCAGATAGTCCTATGGAGTCCATACAATTAAGTCCAATGATTGGGGAGTAACAGTAGCACTAATAGGACAGACAGGCAGCTTCTTTAAAAGGGCACAACGACCTCCCTCTCCACCTGCATAGAAAAATAAAAAAAGAAAAAAAGCGCCAAATCCTAGTGCATTACATGTCAATGTGTGTTGGCAAGTATATCCTTTTGATATCTTTAGATGTACCCTTGTAGTCCGCTTAACTAAAAAAAATAGAAAAGGACATCAACTGCAAGTTTGTTTTAATAATTTAATTGTATAACTGTTATTTATTTCATTCACATCATTGTGTGTTGGCAAGTATCTATTAATGGAGATTCAACATTGGATGTTCACATGTGCACAAAATTTGTTCTGCTAGTAATGCAGATTGCCCACACACTGTTTGCCTACTAATTAATCAAGCTAATTAGACTCGGGGGGGTATATATTATGCTATACCACACACCCAGAGCCCATCCCCTGAAGAAGTCAGTTAATCTGACGAAACGCATAGGGAAGGTGTGCAGTGGACCTTCACAAACACTTGCTACTGAACTGCTACGAATCTCTACCGGTCCGGTATCCAGCACGATTCCCGTGACGTCATCCGCTGGTCCGCGGAATCTACCGTCCCCGGTGGGAACCAAAGAGCATCTGGTGGTGTGTACCCGGTGAGAGACCATCGCGGAGTGCCTGATACGTCAGTTCCTGCAGGCGGTGAACAACGGAGGCAGCATTCTGATCCAGTGGAGTCACGGAATGATTACAGCAGCAGAGCAGGGTTTCCTGGTCCTAGGAGCATGAGTATATCTCATACAGTACCGACACACTTTATTGCAGTGTGGTCGGTACCGCAAGCCGGGAGATTTCCCGGCTTGCTAGTGGCCGCCCCTCGGCATGACGCGCGGTCACGCGTCTTCGGGAGCGTGCGCCCCCTGCACGCACGTCCAGGGGCTCCCCGAGGGAGCCCTGGTGTCCCGCGATCGCGGGACAGCGGCAGGGGGTTCCGGGGGACCCGGCGGACCCGGCAGCGGTAGGGAGAGCGCCCCGATCGGAGGGCGCTCTTCCGCTGCTTCGGCGCGCGCCCGTCACACTCGGGCACGCGCCAGGCTACTGCTGCGGCCAAGAACGGGCAAATGCTCGAATAAACTTGGCCGCAGCAGTACAATGCTTTTAATTGTTTTATGTTTGTGAGTTCATTTTTATTGAGATTTTTGGGAATTAAATATATCGATTTTTGCACAGTAATGCACTAGGATTTGGCGCTTTTTTTCTTCTTTTATTTTTTTATATATATATATATATATATATATATATATATATATATATATTGTACACATATACATCTCTACACATACATATACAAGTAGGGAGGGTCCAACACAGGAGACACCACGTGCATTTAGAGGCAGAGCTGTCAATCACCTATCCGCTCTCTGAGATCACGCATCAATGCATTGAGTAGTGCACCGCGAGGCATTGCAGGGCACGATCTCGGAGAGCAGAGCAGTGACTGGCAGCTTTACCTCCAAGGGAATCTAAGCATGCGGGTCGCTCTGTTCTCTGCAATGCAGAATCTGCAAGTTACATTTGTGTTCATGACAGAGGATACTTTTCTTTCCCCATCTCATTTAAACCACTTTAAAAGTAGTGCGCTTGCTTGACACTGTCTACATAAAGAACACACATTACTAATGAGACCAGAAAAATTCAGTTAAGGCAACAAGTGAATTAATTACCTTTAGCAGCTATGGTAATAACTGTTGCATGAATTAACGTCAGCTTGTACAGCGAGTAAAAAACAGAAGGTAACATTTCCAGGAATTGCTGTAATTACAGTATATGTATTTCTAAATAGACAAACCAAATAAATATGCAACCATAATGGGAACATTACTGCCTCTTGTATACATATACAATGCACTATTATATGTATGATTGTAATAATATTCGGTTAAATGTTACTCAACAGATATGTCATATCCATTGTTTCTGCCAGACATTGATCAACCCGAGGAAAAGACCTAAAACATCTAATGTGTTCCTTGGCTTCTTACCAGGAACATCAGGAGCTACAGGACTATTAATTTAATTTATTACAACAGGAAAGTTTGTGCCTCAATGTCATTGCTCTTTATCATCATCTTCCCTGTTAATTCAATACTTCAATATTTTTTTTTCCAGTGTTTATTTTTAAAATTCATAAATTATTGTGATGTTCTGTTTCTTGAGTGACTAATTTGTGCTCTATCTTCACTTGCTTAAGCATTTCATTACGCAGTTAGTTCTTCAGACTTGACCCTGGAGAGCTTTTTGGCCTTGTGTGCGAATTAGAGTTTACAGGGGATCAGAGTATAAAGGAACATTGTGGAAAAATAGAACAAGTATGAGATATTTAGCGTGACATCCATAAACCCACCATAATAAAAACTTTTGATTAGTTTTAAGGGAAGATAAAGCTGTAGGATACAATTGTCTGTATTGTGTGGCCTCCCAAAAACAAAACGTTGTTAAGATAAACATCTTGTTTTGTTCTTTGTGAAATAGTTTAGCACCGTATTTATCCCTGATCATTTGAGGAAAGTATGTATATTTAAAGTCACTGTAAAAGAATTGAGGCCAAAACAACACCAAACTAACATGTTACATTCATTTTTGGTATGATTTGTTAGTGACTGTAGTTTACAGACAGAAATAACAGATTGGCTCTATGGCAGTTATATTATACAAAACAAAATCTGTTGGGCATAGCAAGAATATAGTCAAATTTGAAATGTGAAAATAAAATGTGAACAATACAACAGTTTGAGTTAAATTTAGCAATAAAAGTGAAGGTGTTATTACTGTTATTAATATACAATTGTAACACATTAAGGAACATACTATTCAACCTTTTGCTGCAAAAACAGATACTTAAATAGTATATAATTTGACCAGTGATAAAAATGATCTAGGTAGGGTACTTTGTAAATTATTACACGGAAATGTTTTGCCCTTGAGAAAAGGGTCAGTCATCATATTGAAGTGGGATGTAAAGATCGGATCTCCATCTTTTTAAGGGCTTAAATAAACTAACCAGAAACCTATAGAAGAACAAAAAAAGTTGTTTCATAGAATGGGATCTATTGGGACTTATATTGCTTTAAACTTGAGAAACTGCTGCTTTAAGGAGCACTCCTAAGTACAGTACTATTTATCTTAAAAGTTTTGCATTATAGGTGTAGCCCTGTGTAGTTTTGGGGCTATAGTTCTTTCTCCTCCTGTACAATAATCTCTGGTAAGGTCAGGTTTGCCAGGAGTAATCACGGGTTCTCCCCACTCACTGCAGATCAGTGAGGCAGAGAAGGCAGTGCAGTCAGGCCTGTGTCCAATAAGGGACAGGGACGGGCTCTTGCTGGATCTGTCTTAATGAACTGCATTTCCTGTATCTAGTTAGTTAGCTCCTACCCTGAGGGGAGCTGAGTCTTACCCACCCGAGCTGTCAGAGATCTGGCAGGCTTGAGGCCCTCCTTCTGGGAGAGGCATGGTAGACTTTTCCCACTACATCACCAGTGGGTAGTGGAAGAGCTAGGCCTGCTTCCAGGGCCCTGGCTGGTAGTGAATGGCCAGGGTCATCCTGAGGGTGTGAACCTGAACTACTGTTCCTGTGTATGCTGTGTAGTGTGCAGTGGAAATAAAGTGTTCCTGATTTAAAAGACACAGCTGCGTGAGACTGGAATCTCTCCTCCCTGAGAGGGAAGTTCTACTGTAGGGATTCCACCCCATATCCCTGGGGCCTGCAATAGATGGAGACGCTGCCACCGTAAGTACAATGGGGCACAACCCCAGAAGCCTGTCCTGACCTTCCCCATAATACCATCAAGCGGGAGACTTAGGAGTCCTGTAAGCCAGCAGGTGCACCACACTATACCACACATAACCAGAGTCAGTTTCCCTGTTATAGGGCCAACATGAGATTAGGTGGGGGAAACAGGGTTACATAGGTTTGAACCAAGGGGTCTCTGGAGCTGAACACGCCAATCTCAGCTCTGTGGACCTCTGCTTCTTGATATACAGTAGAGTCCTGATTATCTGACCTTCAGTTATCCGACCTTCCGTTTTATCTGTGTGTCCCCCCTCCCCTTCTCGCTTGACATGGTACTCTTCTCTGGCCGCCAGCTGTCTTCCTCTGGTGCTGCTCCTGTGGTCTGCAGTCCTCCTCTTCTTCTGCTGCCGGTAAGCGAGAAGGGAGGGGATAATACTTTCTGTATTATCCATCATTTTCGGTTATCCACCATGGTATTGGTCCCGTTTAGGTCGGATACCCGAGAGTCTACTGTACTTGAGGGTGCCGATATTTCTGATCTGTTTAAATGTCCCACGTCATGTGGGCCAATAGGAAGCCACAAGGGGCGACATCACAGCTTCCTACTGACCCAAAGGACACAGGACATTTAAAGCTACCTCTTCGATAGCCCCAAATAGACCCATCTGGGCTGCTACCGATGCCTCCTTCCGAGATAAGTATCTCGGGAAACAGGAGGTCCCCGGAGCTGAAATTAACGCAGTTCAGCTCCGGAGACCCCTACATCAATCCTATTTTATTTTGTAAAGTGGCACCTGGAGTGCTTCTTTAATGTGTATTGTTTAAAAATATGTGCTATGGAATCTTAATATAATTGAAATTGATATACACATATACATATTTATATCAATGTTATAATTGGGCAATGTAGCACTATAAAAACATGATGCTACAGCAGGCCTGCACATCTCGTAAAGCGAGAAGGGCTGAACTGCTCCAAGGAAAAAAAATTTGGGCCGCACAGGTAAAATCATCATCATCATCGTCATCATCATCATCATCATCATCATCATCATCATCATCATCATCATCATCTCTCCTCCAGCACCTCTCATCATCATCATCTCCTCTCCCCCAGCACCTCTCATCATCATCCTCATATCTCCCCCAGCACCCCTCATCATCATCCTCATATCTCCCCCAGTACCCCTCATCATCATCCTCATATCTCCCCCAGTACCCCTCATCATCATCCTCATATCTCCCCCAGTACCCCTCATCATCATCCTCATATCTCCCCCAGTACCCCTCATCATCATCCTCATATCTCCCCCAGTACCCCTCATCATCATCCTCATATCTCCCCCAGTACCCCTCATCATCATCCTCATATCTCCCCCAGTACCCCTCACTATCAACCTTTGTGATACTCCCATCTATCTCCCATACCCCATCTCTCCCCCTCACCCACACACATAATACTCCCTCTCCACATCAAACACACAATACCCCCCTGCACACCACACACATCCCACCCCCCTGCACCTCACATCCTTCTCCCCCCTGCACCTCACATCGTTCTCCCCCCCTTCACCTCACATCCTTCTCCCCCCGCGCACCTCACATCCTTCTCCCCCCCCCTGCACCTCACATCCTTCTCCCCCCTGCACCTCACATCCTTCTCCCCCCCTTCACCTCACATCCTTCTCCCCCCGTGCACCTCACATCCTTCTCCCCCCCTGCACCTCACATCCTTCTCCCCCCTGCACCTCACATCCTTCTCCCCCCCTGCACCTCACATCACTCTCCCCCCCTGCACCTCACATCACTCTGCCCCCCTGCACCTCACATCACTCTCCCCCCTGCACCTCACATCACTCTCCCCCCCTGCACCTCACATCACTCTCCCCCCCTGCACCTCACATCACTCTCCCCCTCTGCACCTCACATTACTCTCCCCCCCTGCACTCACATCACTCTCCCCCTCTGCACCTCACATCACTCTTCCCCCCTGCACCTCACATCATTCTCCCCCCTTGCACCTCCAATCACCCCCGCACTTCCAATCACCCTCCCCTGCACCTCCAATCACCCTCCCCTGCACCTCCAATCACCCTCCCCTGCACCTCCAATCACCCTCCCCTACACCTCCAATCACCCTCCCCTGCACCTCCAATCACCCCCACTGCACCTCCAATCAACCCCCCTGCACCTCCAATCAACCCCCCTGCACCTTCAATGACTCCCCTGCACCTCCAATGACCCCCCTGCACCTCCAATGACCCCCCTGCACCTACAATGACCCCCCTGCACCTCCAATGACCCCCCTGCACCTCCAATGACCCCCCTGCACCTCCAATGACCCCCCTGCACCTCCAATGACCCCCTGCACCTCCAATGACCCCCTGCACCTCCAATGACCCCCTGCACCTCCAATGACCCCCTGCACCTCCAAAGACCCCCCTGCATCTCCAATGACCCCCCTGCACACCCAATGACCCCCCTGCACCTCCAATGACCCCCCTGCCCCTCTAATGACCCTCCCCTGCCCCTCCAATGACCCTCCCCTGCCCCTCCAATGACCCTCCCCTGCCCCTCCAATGACCGTCCCCTGCACCTCCAATGACCCTCCCCTGCACCTCCAATGACCCTCCCCTGCACCTCCAATGACCCTCCCCTGCACCTCTAATGACCCTCCCCTGCACCTCCAATGACCCTCCCCTGCACCTCCAATGACCCTCCCCTGCACCTCTAATGACCCTCCCCTGTACCTCCAATGACCCTCCCTGCACCTCCAATGACCCTCCCTTGCACCTCCAATGACCCTCCCCGGCACCTCCAATGACCCTCCCCTGCACCTCCAATGACCCTCCCCTGCACCTCCAATGACCCTCCCCTGCACCTCCAATGACCCTCCCCTGCACCTCCAATGACCCTCCCCTGCACCTTCAATGACCCTCCCCTGCACCTCCAATGACCCTCCCCTGCACCTCCAATGACCCTCCCCTGCACCTCCAATGACCCTCCCCTGCACCTCCAATGACCCTCCCCTGCACCTCCAATGACCCTCCCCTTCACCTCCAATGACCCTCCCCTGCACCTCTAATGACCCTCCCCTGCACCTCCAATGACCCTCCCCTGCACCTCCAATGACCCTCCCCTGCACGTCCAATGACCCTCCCCTGCATCTCACATCACCCTCCCCTGCACCTCCAATGACCCTCCCCTGCACCTCCAATGACCCTCCCCTGCACCTCCAATGACCCTCCCCTGCACCTCCAATGACCCTCCCCTGCACCTCCAATGACCCTCCCCTGCACCTCCAATGACCCTCCCCTTGCACCTCCAATGACCCTCCCCTGCACCTCCAATGACCCTCCCCTGCACCTCCAATGACCCTCCCCTGCACCTCACATCAACCTCCCCTGCACCTCACATCAACCTCCCCTGCACCTCACATCACCCTCCCCTGCACCTCACATCACTCTCCCCTGCACCTCACATCACCCTCCCCTGCACCTCACATCACCCTCCCCTGCACCTCACATCACCCTCCCCTGCACCTCACATCACCCTCCCCTGCACCTCACATCACCCTCCCCTGCACCTCACATCACCCCCATGCACATATCCACGTTGGGAGCAGGGGGGTGCGGAGCAGCCGCAGAAGTGCTCAGCTGGCTGTGACTTCCCCCTCCGTCCCATGTTGCCAGCGGGGAGGAGGTTGGGGGAGCAGGGAGAGGGGAGCGGGCCCTGCGCATGCGCGCCGGGACCGCGGGGAATTGCCGCCATTTTTTTTTGTTGTTGTTTTTTTTACATTTATTTATTAAACTGGCGCCCAGCCGGTCTCATCGCGGGCCGCACAGAGAGGCCAGGTGGGCCGCATGCGGCCCGCGGGCCGTATGTTGTGCAGGCCTGTGCTACAGCATGCCATTCACATAGCAGAGCACATCACTTGATGATTTTGCTTTGGGAAATAAATACCAAGCTGAAATTCTTTTAAAAATAACAGCCACACATTCTGTATAAATATCACCATTTGAACAGTCTAGTTAGTAAGGGGCTGCAAGTTCTTTTTCATGAATATTTTTTGCTCCAGAAATGCACAAACAAAAAAGACAAAGCCTCCCGTTTAAGATGTATTCCACCTTTCACTCATACATTCTACTTGAAGTCGAAACAATGCACTACTCTCGTGATGGAGAGAGAGATACTGTATCACAACATTTTGTTCCCCAGTGTGGGCCTGTATATGTAGTGATGCATGGTAAGTCCAAGGTAGGCTCGGGTAGAAGGAAATCCAAAGTCTCATGGAAGCCCCGGTAAAGTTATTCCTATAGACAACTCCAAGTCTATCTAATAAAGTATGTATTGACATTAATAAAAAAAAAAACATGAACTCGTTCTGTTCCCAGTGGAGAGAAAAGGGAGCAATTTGTTATATACATGACAACTGAGAGTTACACATTTATTCTTCACTGGCTGCCGCCTCCCTACCATGCCCCACTGACACTTCCTCAAGGCTCACTACCTTGGCCTCTGGATGAGGGAAGTCCCAGCAACAATTATACACAGTTAATGATTAGCAATAAACACATTTTTTAGAAAAAGCCTGACTGAGGTGACTGAGTTTTCCAATATTTATTTATTTATTTTTTAAACCAGTGCCCTAATTAACTATATCATTCTTTACATAAAGAAAAAAATTACAAACTTTCACCAGGCAAGAGGTCTGCTGCTCCTTATCCTGATGAGCAGACACCTTATGCTTAGAAGATCTCGGCTCATGTTCTCTTTAAGTAAATACAGTAGGACCTATCACTATTTGCACGAATGCACAGAAACTTGTACAATAATGGACGAGGCAAAAAATAATTAGAATTTTAAATTTAAATATCCTTTAGAAACTGAACTATGTTTGTGTAAGGGGAGAGAGATGAAACATGGTATTCAGCTGGCTTTGTTTGTGAATTATGTAAATGTTCATGGTTGCTATTATATTACACATTGCATATTTAGTTAGTAGTGACACATTTCTGAGAGAGCTGAAAGCTTGCTTTCGTGTTGATTAGTGGAATTTGCATTTGCTTTATTTTATGGCTATCAAACACAGGGCGTTCTAGAAAAGTGGTACTTGCCTATCAATTCACTGTACACAAAGTGTTCTATAGGAATAAACAAATCTATTTTAAAATGAAGTTGTGCACTTGAAAATGAAACATGCTTCTTTTTCTTCTTGATTTAAGCAAGATAATCCCACTGCTAAGAATACATTGCATCATTCAGTCTGTTTGCTACAGTAGTTTCTCTTTGGAATGTACAAGTGAGAGAGACCTAGCATTGAGACCCTTATGCACAGATATTAGGAAATGGCCATCATTTAAAGAGGCAGTCCGCATGCACGGCCCTTAAAAATGATCCTTTTTTTTGGTTTAATATATGCAGCCTTTGATTACCTTTATTGAAAATGACTTATCTAAGCTTCTGATTGATTTTGTTCTCCTGTGAACGATCAGCCAAGACAGTGCTTCACAGGGTTCACTAAATGGCTGTCTTTCACTATCAATAAATCCTTCAGGCAGTGTAACAGAAGCTACAATGTCTTCTTTTAGTAATACGGTAACATTATCTATTGTTACAGTCTGCAGCTGAATCTGCTAGGACAGGGGTCGGCAACCTGCGGCTCTTCTGGCCGGTCCTTGCAGCTCATTTCGGGAGGCGCTTCCAACATTGTCCCTTCAGCGCTCTCCCCTGCTTGTCGGGGCTCTGCGCCACCGCTCCGGAAGTTTGCGCCGCTCCAGTCTGCCCAGTCTGGCTGCGCCTCATTTGCTTGGAGCGCCGACAGTGCAGACACAACATTAAGTGCTGCAAGTATGCGTGTGTGGGGGGGATATTTATGTGGGGGATAATAATGTGGGGGGGTCATTTTGTGTGCCATAATTCTTTGGCAAGGGGGGGTCATTTTATGTGCCATAATTCTGTGGGGATAATTTTATGTGGGATCATTCTGTGGGGGGTGGGAGTGGGGAAAGAGGGTTATTTTATGTGGGATAATTCTGTAGGGGATAATTTTATGTGGGATAATTCTGTAGGGGGTGGGAGAGGGGATTATTTTGTATGGGATAATTTTGTGGGGAATGGAAATGGGGAAAGGGGATTATTTTGTGTGGGATCATTCTGTGGGGGGTGGGAGTGAGGATAATTCTGTGTGGGATAATTATGTGGGTGATGTGGGTCATAATTGAATGTGGGGGAAGGAATTAATTTTGTGGGTAGGAGGGGTGGTGTAAGAGAGGAAGGTAGTGGAATGTGACAGGGTGAATAAACGTCACCAGCCATATACCTGGCAAACCTATGTTTAGGTTTGCAGTGCAGCAGTGATGAGGTTAAGTTTCATTGGAGAGGGATGCTTAATTAGTCTGATCCCAGCTTCCTCATCAAGGGGCTTTAAAAACACCAGGCTACACACACATGCAGCCTAGCTGGTCAAGAGATAGGACTGAAATGCTGAAGTAAGATTACTGCTACAAGGCCTGTTTTCAAAGTACATGTTTGATGAGCTGTCTGTGTCCTGCATGCTGAAAAGAAGCTGTCTTGTTTTTGTATGCTGAAAAGAAGCTGTGTTGTTTTTTTATGCTGAAAAGAAGCTGTTTTGTTTGTGTGTGCTGTATTTTTAAGGCTCAATAAATAAGCCTTATCCAGAAACCCCGCATGTGGTTGCATGTACCCTGCAACAAGGAGTAAGAGTAAATAAATACACAGGACCAAGCATATTTTTATTTATTTTGCATTTTTTGTCCAAGGGTTGAGAAATAATAACTAAAAAGTGAAAGAAGATGAACATCAAGAGTAAAATGGATTTAAGTACTGTACATTTGTCATAGGCATATATGAACATTAACATACAGTATTAGTGTGTACTGTATATATTGTGTGTGCGGGTGTATTCATATTCATGCTTGTGTTGCGGTTCAAAATGTTTGGTCAAAAAAACAAAAGAAAACAAACAAAAAAAGGCTCTTCTTCCTTGAAAGGTTGCAGACCCCTGTGCTAGGACAACCAATGATCACAATCAGGAAAGTGTTGCAAATACCTTGCACTGCTGGGGAAGTGTCTTAGAACCTCCTATACTGTAGGAATCAAAGGCTCATTATATTAAAACTCATAAAAAGGAATTAAAAGTTGAATGAAAAATAAAAAAATTAGTAAGTATTTAATTTTACAGAACTGATTTTTTTTTAAACACACAGTGTATTGCATAGATTGTGCCTTTTAAAATTTGACCAAAAACCTATGAATTTAGAAACATATATAGTATTTCCAGGATATTTCAGTACAAGAAAGAACAAAAAACAATCCCTATAGAAATAATGAGAAGATTTGATTAAAGACTTTGTAGGTAATTGTCTTGATAAAGCGCAGAGTGAGGTTTTTTGGGTCAGGGTCCATCCTCTCTGTATATATATTTTAAATTTATTTTCGATATAACCTTTTCTGTATATTATTTTGTGGTGTTTCTTTCAGTTGAGCATTTATTTTTTGTCCATTTTGGAAGGGTAAAAATGTGTATTTTAAAGTTGACTAAAGGGGGCACCTTTAACCCTGTCCTGCAGTGTGTTCTAATGTGTACTGACTGCAGTGCGGGAAGTGAAAGTGTTAAACAGCATACTGTATAACCAGCTGGCTTCCAACATAGAAGATAATTCCTCTGGAAGAGTTGCTCCATCACAGAGAGGGTATCCGGTTTCATCTGTATATTTTTTGCCTGCATTAGTTAGCAATAAATAAATTTTCCATCCAATCAGGATGAGGGGGACTTACACTAAATACATACACAGTCCCTGCAAGCTCAACACGCAAATCCACTATATTATATACAGTACAGTAAAAAATTGTATCTATAGAAGTGCTACCGGTTAGTGACCTACTGTAATTTATATAACAAAAGACAAAAAAGAAGCCCCAATACTATATCCAACATGGCATATAGGGGTCCAATATGTTGTACTAAGGTAGGATGGACTCAGGCCCCACCCCGCATATACAGAAATGTGGAATGTGGAAATAGAGGGGTTACATAAACACACACATGCATACACTAGTGGGTTTGAGCTTACAGGGACTGTGTGTATATTTTTAAATGTAGGTTGGAAACAACTATTGTGAGGTTTGTGACCCCTCCTCCTTGATTTTAATCACACCCACCCCACTTTAATTGTCAGGTCCTGATATATAGCTCTGATGACGGTCTATTGCGGGACTTCTTCCTCCAGCAGAGACGTGAAGAGAACATGAGCAGGCGTGTAGGACCTGCAGTAAAGGGTTAACCATAGCATGGTTGCAGGCGTATAATGCTTTGGCCAAAGGTTTGATTAATGACCATTACTTATGAGAAGAATAACAGATAGTAATTAACTTGGTAATTTGTCATGTTGGAAGTAGAATTGGGGCTTTATTTGTCTTTTGTTGAGTTGCACTAAATCATCTACATGATTTGTGAGCAGCATATGGATCTTTAGAGCTTGACAGTGGATTTCAAGTGCTTACTACCCAACAGTCCACTCCCCATCTCTCCCTTGTGTATAGGGAGTAGAGATGTTGCTATGGTCAATCATAGCATTTTCCCACTTGCTGTGTTTCCTAATGACAGTGCTAATCACTCATTCCCAGTCTAAGGAGAGGAATAGGACAGTATTCACCAGTGTGCAAGCCTTAACAAGCCGAATAGAGGAGGTAGGGAAAAGCTCCTATCATGGCTACAACATCTATTCTGCCTGTGCACAATTTATATATGTGTCGCCCCTTTCCCCTGTGTCAGGGCGACTACGTGTGCTGCTAATACCTGCGCGGCAAACAGGAGGCCTGATCCTCCACCACGGGGAGCCTGGGGTGGGAATAGAAGTATCTACATACAGCGCCTCCACCTGGGAAGGATCTTCACACAGTAAGATAGCCCCTCCCAGACAATATGCCCAGTAATACGCACACAATAGGGGTAACAGTATTTACTGGAAAGTACTAAACAATAACCATGAACACACACAGAGTATATATATACAGCATAGTTTATAGCAACCCACAGTGTATTCCCCACAGTAAATGGGTGCAGGGGTCCCAGTGTCCAGGCCATAAAGGTCTATCCTGCCCCCAAGTGTGAGACAGCACTGCCCCACGATGTGTTGGTGCACTTGTGGAAAATACCTGCCCGGGGTTGCTGCGTAAGGCCAAGTAACGGTTAGTCTGTTCCACCAAAGATCTGCATCTGCGTTGGGTGGTCTCCAGCCGGAGCGCCCCACTTTAGATGAGGGCCTGGTCTGGTCCCAGATGCAGGCCACGCACACCGCGTGCCTCCGCGTGTCACCAGTACAAAGGTACTAGCACTAACAGGCTAAGGGAAGAGTACCTATCTGAGGAGCCTTCGCTATATCATGTATGAAAGGAAAAAACTTCGGCACTGTGGATTTCTACATAGAAAATGTATTAGCCAATAGTTGACATTTCGGCCTCAAGGGACTTTCTCAAAAGCAAAGGGCATAATGCATTATGATCATTTTTTCCCTTGGGGAGTGCAGCCTTCCCTATAGCACCACAAGCTAGAAATGGTCGGGGCATAGCTGGGTCCTGAAGGGGGATACTCTGGCCTAGTCCACCGGAGCACTTCTCCCTGGACCGTACCTATCACCTTGCTGTCCTGCTTCCGACTGACGTGCTTCCCTGCGCGCGCCAAATGTATCTATCTCCTTGCAGGAGATTCTGGGCACCCTATTGGCTGCTGTGGGACATGTGTTGTTGCAACACCTGTGTCTGCTGGGAAATGTAGTCCTCTGCAGAGCCCTTCTCTGTAATGGCCACCGCTCGCACATCACTGTCATGGAGACGCCCTGCGGCAGCGGCAGACGCGTGTCTCCAGCGACCTGCTCACCCACACCAACCTCCCACTGTCCCCGCAGCTACCGGAGGTAAGAGGATGGGAGGGGGAAGCGCTAAGGAATCGGGGGACCAGAGGGGACCCGGTTACATATGTGTGTGTAATGTGCTGCCTTTTAGGGGACTCAAGGACCGTACATCCGCCCCTTGAGGTATATCATGTTTCCTGCCACTGATCTACATGATCTTTGTGTAGCGTACTTTCCCCCACCCCCTGGGAGATAAGGCGACTACGGTGTGTGGGGTGCGTTACCTGTGGCTCACAGGAGGCCTGAACCTCCGCCACTGGGAGCCTGGGGTGTACCTGATTCGATAGGGATCCTAACTATGTGGGATAACCCCGTTCGGGCCCATATATGAACAATACACAATAATATGGTGAAACACAGATACACAAACAGACATAAACAAGGATACACAAACAGACATATACATGAACCACACTTATATTATGAACAGCTCTACTGAACACTGAGGTACAGCTACCCACCAAGCCTCGCAGGGCCCTAACCTCCCCAACACCGTGTCTATAACCCGTAGGGTATACCGTCCCCAAGGTGCTGAGGTGCTCTTGGACATGAACCTTCCCAGTGTCCCCAAGATCCAACCCACCCGAATGTGTGAGACAACGCTGCCCCCACTAAAGTGTTGAGTTGGTGCACTTGCTGGATAACGGTACCTGCCAGGTGTGTCCACACCCAGGTTCGCAGTGTTGCTGATGGGATCCATGGATCCAGTAACGTTAACCGCGCAGCCTCCGCCTCTACGGTGGGTGGGTTCCGCATGGATTGTACCACCGTATGCAGTATTTTGTTGTTGCAAGTGTCTGGTCCCAGATCACCTGTGAACAGGAGACCACCGTGTCCTGTCTGTGTCCCTCACTTTAGTACTACAGGACAGTGTCCCTACCTATGGGCCTGTCCCTGCAGCAACCACCAGCTGAGGGGAGTCGAGGCCCAGTTGGGGAGTAATAGGGATATCTGGCCTCTTGCAGGAACCACAGACCCCTGCACACTCAACCTACCCCTTCCTTGTCCCAGCTCCGACTGGCGTGGTCCCTGGTGCGCCAAATGTATCCTTTCCTTGGTTTAGGGAATGCTGTAGCCCTATTGGCTCTGCTTGGGCTCCTGACTTCCTGCCCCTCTGCATGCTGGGGACTGTAGTCCCCGCGGAGCCTCTAAATCTAATGGCCGCCGCTTATGCATTTCCCCTGCGCATGCGCGAGCTCCAATAGCTGCCGCCGGACTGTGCAACTCTGTAACAATGG
The DNA here is from genome assembly GCF_040206685.1 of Ascaphus truei. NCBI lineage: Eukaryota > Metazoa > Chordata > Amphibia > Anura > Ascaphidae > Ascaphus > Ascaphus truei. The sequence continues at coordinate 225,915,769 of NC_134485.1, forward strand.
CGGCGCCCTGCGATAGGTGCCGCCGCGAAGCTCCGGCGACCCGGTCGCCCTAGCGGCAGTCTCTCCTCCTTCCGCAGCTGCCCTGCACCTCGCCACCCCCAACGGAGTCAAGAGGGGTGTCCCCGACCGCCGCCGCCGCCTTCGCCTCCCCCTGCCCCGCACACGCATTGGAGGTAAAGGGTGGGGCAGGGGGACATAGCTACATCTCCATGTGTGTATCTTATACAACAGAACGTAGTCGGATTGACTACATATTTATCAACCCATTTGCTGCCAGAAGAGCCCCTTACCATATTGTGTTGCGTGGCATGTGGAAGAAAACGAATTACATCTATTGCAGGGGACCCCTGACCTACTAGTTATTAGTAACATTTTAAAAGTATTGCTTCCCACTTCCAACCTCAGGAGAAAGCAAGAGATGAGATTGAAGACGAAACTCTCTTCTGCCACACACAGGAGCAGAGACTTCTATTCATTGTTCCTCTGTGTCAGTACTTTCTTGGGGAATGGTGGGAGGAAACGCAGGAAAATAATTCCTAGGATGCTTTCACATACAGGGTGAGAGTAGGACAGCTTTGTTTTGGTGAGAATGCTCTTGATGACTTGTATCCCAACATCGCCATAGTAAATCTGTTTTCTCTCCAGATTGTTTGAGCACTCCTTCCTGTCAGTTTTTCCTCTACAGGCAGGGCTGCTATGAGAAACCTAAATAAAGCACTGTTGAATAAATTCGTAGAAGAGAAGAAAGCTAACAATACGTGCAGAGAACTAAAAACAAATGTACATACATATTGGATACAATATTCCTCAGTGTGCCAGAATAAATTGAGGGCAATTCACAGGCCAAATGATTCATGAAGTTATTCTTTACATCGTTTGTAGTGTGTGTGTGTGTGTGTGTGTGTGTGTATATATATATATATATATATATATATATATATATATATATATATATATATATATATATATATATATATATATAAAAACAAAAGGGGACAGCACGTTCTCCATAGTGTAAAATAGTACAAGTTTATTAATCGCGAGCTAAAATCAAAAAACTCACAGCAATGAGATAGGACATGCGTATCGAACAAGAACACCAATGGTCATGCTGTTAGTCACGAACAGTAGTCTCGTGGCTGCAGCGTGTATATCTCTCTCTGTGCCGCCGGGTGTCTCCGTCGTGATGTGCGTCCACTTCAGCGGCCCCCCCGGCTAAAACAGCTCACGCTCCTTTCGTTCTGCAGCACCACAGTTCCCTTCCAGTACAGCAATTGCTCAATGAGCTAAACAACTGGTGCTTGTAGATAGCGCTGTGTGTGTGTGTGTGTGTGTGTGTGTGTGTGTGTGTGTGTGTGTGTGTGTGTGTGTGTGTGTATGTGTGTGTGTGTGTATATATCTGCAATAAATCACCCAACCGAAGTGGTCTTAGCAGTCATCTATGAATATCATTACCTCTCCACATCTCCTCTTTATCAAGCACTTCTATTCAGTAATTCACAATGTTGTGAAGGATAACACACTATTGATGCTTAATGGACTGATGACTAAATTGTACGTTTATTTGTTAAATCCATGACACACCTAACATAATAACAGTAAAAAAGGGAGTAACATTATTCCCCTGTAGTGACCTGAATGAAAATTAACATAGTCAATTCAGACAATAGGATTTTCTTTTAATCACTACCCGGTTAATACCAGTCAATGTAAAACAACAAAGTAGGTTTCACAGTGGGAGAGTATCTCAGAGAGACTGCTTTGGGCAAGAGTTGGTTTTGATTGAACAGAAATCCTTTTTAAATGGTAAATTATTTGCCTCTAAGGTTAGTTTGACTGTCTCTTAATTAGAGAGAATAATTATGTTTCATTCCCAGACAAAGCCTCCTGAGTAAGGCCTGATCTCTGAAAACCTAAGGTTTGGTAAACATTCAATCATACTGTAGCACTTGCATTCCCTCCCCTGTCCTTCCCAGGCAGCTTATATGGTCAGGAAAACCCCATGTAAGTAGTCAGCGCCTCAGAGCTACTCACAAAATCTCTGCTTCATTCTGCTACTCACCATCTTCTCATTAATGCAAACAAAACATGGTACATGTATGCCCCTTTCAGACCCTAATGGTCTCAAATGGCTCTATGATGCATATCTTCTTAATATCACTATAAAACAGCAGATGTAAAGTCTCCCTGATTTGGAATCCGATTCACTGAGTTTAAGCATTGGCTGTCTAATAGACTGCATTGGCATATCACTGATAAAAACAAAAATTGGTGCTTTTCAGTAAAATGATTTTTTTTTTTACCCAAAACCCTCAAATATGACTAATTTTGATATTTAGGAATTAACTTCTCTGAAACAGACAGCATTTTGTTAGTCTTCTCATTCACTACCATTAAAATGCATCAGATGAGTGTTTCTGTATCATATACAGGTATATACCCGTGAGAGGTTCTTCCATCTTACTGCTTACAATTCTCTGACAAACAACTGTCTCTATCAAATATTTAACTAAACTCTGGCAGTTAAAATAACATCAATAACATTATTAACTCTATATTTGTTTGGATGCAAACAAAGATGGAGTTTGTTTATTGTATAATGAAGTACAACTATCATGTATGTGTCCTGCACTGTACAGTATATGTAAAAGTACCCTATAAGAACATAACATGGCGAGTAAGTTCTATCAGTAAGGAGGCACCCGCTGACTTATTGAGAATACTATTAACCTGTCAGGTTACTAGTTAAACCATTCTAGGGGAATATCTCAGACTCCTCTTCCCATTTTGTGTTTACTTCTAGATTGTAAATGACCCTAGAGCAGGGGTTCTCACACCTTTCCATACTGCTGTTAATAGTTGTTTGGAAAACCACCAAACGGGTCACCTGTTTAACCACATATTTATATTTATATATAAGATATGCGTCAAGAAAAAAAAAATTGAGAGCAGCTGCTTAATGAATACAACAAATCCTGGTTCTCAAGTGCATACAGTATATTATTATATAGTGATGATCGTCACTGGAGACTCACCGATACTCGGCACTCACTTCACTGAAGTCTCCAGTTGGTCCCTCGCATCCATGATGTCTTCAGTGCAAACTAATGTGTGTGGCATTTTCTGTGATATTGACCCTGCAGCAGTAGCCTCCTGTTATGTTTCTGCTACGTGTTGCCTATTCGCATTTTTTGATTAACTGCATTCCTCTTTGTATAGGACTTTTGCGTTCTTCTGCCAGGAGCCTGCCTGGACATAACGTTTCACTCCTGCAGAAGGATTTATTAATGGGAATGGCGACTTTAAAGCATACTGCATTTATGTGACTGCTAAGGGAGTCTGCTCTTAGTTCTCCATATTGTTATTCTTTGCTTTTTTTCTTGCGTGGCATAAACTGTACAATTCCAGCATCTTAATACATTCCTGTACCTGGCTGGATTTCAGAGTCTTAGTAAGAACTCTTGGACATTGTGTCAAAGACTGATTTGCTTACTGGACAATTTAATACACTGTTGCTGGTATAGCTTAATGCATTGAGGAAGCTGAGTCTGACCATGCAAGACACTATAATAACAACGACCTATCTGAAATAAACCAATACAACAGCCACAGTACGCACAATATAAATAGTGTCATTGCCTGGTTTGACTTCAAGACTTACAGATGTTAATGAAAGGAAAACAAATTATAGCCAAGCATCCTCTGTACATATACCCTATGACATTAACTCAGAACCCTCTTTAAAGGACACCATGTAGCAATATGTAAAGTATTGGCAAGATTGGATATCGGTGCTCCAATGCTGCATTTGTGGCATCTGCATTGTGTCGTTCTACAGTATGTTTTGATGATATCAAGACACCATTGTGCAATCCCATATTGTCTATGCAGAAAACTGTGTTTTTAACGCCAATTGACATCAAGAAGGTATTTAGAACATGTTTGTTTTTTAAGAATCAGTGTAATAGGTTGCTTCAGATTGTGATTATGTAAATTAATTTAACCCTTGCATGCCATAATTACTGTAGCACCAGGGAGCCAAATACATATCAGCACCAGGACAATAGGATTGCTTGGGTAGTACAGTATTTGCATCGCCTCGATCTACCCACCAACATCATGGGTGTAAGAGAAAGGCCTTCTCTTCTGTTTTAAACAAGTCCATGGCTCTCTGAGAACTGCACACTTGAACTGCTCCAGATGGCATTGCTGCTCTGGGAGTTATGCCAGTGCCAATCCCTGTGCCTTTTGCAAAATGGATCAATACTGTAGGAGCATCAGTGGAAGAATTAAGCAACCATACATAATATGAAGGATTTATTCAGTTTTGCCACATCTACAGTAAGGTGGTGTTAACCGTTCTGGTAAACAAACCAGTGTCAAATTAAGGAAACTTGTTGAACAAGTTTCTGCATTTAATGCAGAAGGCAGGATGTAATAATACAGAAGTCCCTATATGGCAAGAATTTTGTTTAATTAATACAACCCAATAAAAGTTGTACTAGTGCAGAACATACTGAGGAAGATTTAACTTGAAACAATGGGTTTATTGCTTCCTGGACTATTGTTCTGTAATAAGAAAATATTGGAGACAACGGGAGCTGAGTTCTTTAAGCTACTGTAGTTAAGAAATAGTATATGCCACGGGGTGTTCTGTAACCTACAAAAAACAAGTTACAGTCAAAACATGAACCTTTTACCCTTTTTTGAATGACAAAAGAAAGATGTCTGCAGCATGGGACAGAAGTGTGTAGGCTATGATGGTGTTTTAGATACCCAGGGTGCATACAAAAGGAAGCTTTTGTTACATGTTCATATTCTGTTTTGTAGACATTGCAGATGGTGGCTGCAAATTCAAGTGATGCAAATTGTACCTTTGCTGCAAAATGTAGGGGAATGCTCACTAAGCTCCGATGCAGGTTATTGCAGAGTGGAAGCACGTTAACGGCCATTCACGTCAATAGATATTTTTAAAGTATTAGTTTTAGAACATATGCATCATAGACCCGATTTTCACAGTTGTTTGGAAGTTGACCCTGTTATTTAAAGTTTTCATAAACGTTTATACCAACTGTAACTAGCCCCAAGAGAACTGTATGACAATAATGTAGCTCTGGTTTTATGTTTGCTGGTGTTATCCACTTTAAATCAAGTAAAATCTGGAAAAAAGAGTGATGTGGAACATTGTGACACCCTTAACTATTAGTCAGCTGGTGTAAACTTTTGAGAAGTTCAGTTACAGTAAACAGAAATAGTAACAATAGTTTAAAAAAAAAATTATTTGGCAGCCTTAGAAACAAATAGTTAAACTCCTCAGCTGTTCATTTGCTTTGCAATCTGTCCTGAGGACTTCATGGCAATGAAGGGTTAATGTTGGAAAGAAAAAAAACTAGTATTCGTTTTTGAGAATGTTATTCACACCAAGTACCAACATTTGTACATTTTCTCTAGCTTTGGTCATCC